>NC_139960.1:3834590-3922516 GCF_963454915.1 Gymnoscopelus microlampas
TCCATTCCTGAACTCTCCCAAGTTGGTGCATCACACATGACTGAAAACAAAAGTTTTAAAAGGACTTTTAAAACTATCAAAAAGTCCCTGTTATTCCTAGGCGAAGATGAACTTTTTAAAGCATGAATGCAGCTTCTAGCTAGGTGGAATTATGATGACGGCGCAAGAGCGAGCCAAATTCTTTGAGGATTAAAAGTTCTGGAGATAAATAATAAAGAATATTGCTCTCTACAAATCTAGCCCACTAATAATGTCTACCACGCCTAATATCTCAAGGGTATACTGTACACTTCAAAGGAGTTTAATCTTTTATTGCAAAGTAATTTTCTGGAATCTTACCAATTCCAACAATCAAGAATCAATAGGATGTATTTGTCACTCACTCATACAGGTACAAGCTGTTAAATGTTGGTGTGGCAAAACAGTACAGTTTAAACAACAAAATAAGTAATTAAAGCACAGACTAAGCAGAATAACCGCAACGGCAGGCAGCGTGGGTCCTGCCATTTTGGAAAGTCCACAGTGGTGGAAAAAGTACTCAAATGTTTTACTTAAGTAAAAGTATCAATACTGCAATGTAGAAATACTTTTTTTTATTTGTAAGTAAGTAAAAGTCCGGAATTAAAAATGTACTTCAATAAAAGTACAAAAGTATTGGTATAAAAATTTACTTAAAGTACCAAAAGTAGAAAGTAGCTACTCATTATGCAGAATGTACCATTTCACAACTTTTTAAATGCATAACAATCTTTGTAAAATAGCAGATCTAGCTATTTTCAATTGGCCAAAATGTATAGGGCTACAAAATAACTATAGTCATAGTTTTAGTCGACGAAATCAACACTGCGGTGAACCACGTGAGGCCCCGTAGAGGTCCACGTTTCTGATATGGTCCTCCCATGTGACATCAAGTGCCATTCGTGGCATTCTCCATCCAGGGCCTTTTCCTGCTGTACTGTGAGCATCCATGTCTCAGCCCCGTACAGCAGTACTGATTCCACAACCGCTTCTTGAGGTCATCTACCATCTCAGATTTCCACATTCTCCTCATCCCGTACAAGGCATTCCAGGCAAGTGCCCTCTGGACCTTCAGATCCTGTTCCGCCGACACAGTCCAGGCACCGAGATATTTCAAATCCTCGACTACCTCGAGTACGTCCGGCTGGCAGAAGTTTTTCATGGAATACTTTATTAACAGTTTGCAAAAATTACAGTGGTACGATCATAGAATGATGCTAAAAGGATAACACAAAAAAACAACTTTTCCATTGTGGTGCTATGTATTCAATTCATCAAAGACATCCAATAACAATCATCAACACTAGGAGCAATTTCTGGTGTCAAGATTAGAAGACTTGCAAATTGCAGACAGGTGTTCTTTTATGGCTTCACATTGTGAGCTTCTATATTATGCTTTCACTAGTATAAGGCTTAAGTGGTAAGAAGAGTCTCATAAATTAGGCCAATTGTGTGTTTGTGTGTGTGTGTGTGTGTGTGTGTGTGTGTGTGTGTGTGTGTGTGTGTGTGTGTGTGTGTGTGTGTGTGTGTGTGTGTGTGTGTGTGTGTGTGTGTGTGTGTGTGTGTGTGTGTGTGTGTGTGTGTGTATATATATTACTATGTGACTGGACATTAGAGACAGTAACGGACAGGGACATATCACAAAAATGAGGTTAATTGGCTACCATTATAAACTGTGGATGAACTGAGAGGAATTCTCAACACCAAAGTATTATGATGACCTTTCTTTGATAGCTCGGCTCTCCGTATTATTATGTCTTTGGACTAGGAGATAAGACCCAGCACAAAGTCACATTGTAATGTCTTCTTTCACTTCTAAAGGAGGCAGAGAACTTGGTTACTGAGCTGTGAAGTATCTGGGTCAGACCTTGGAATAGGCATCTGCTCCGAGAGCCAATGTAAAGATACAGCTTGAGCCGTTGCACTTTGTTCACTCATGAAATGCAGACATTGTAAAAGGATTCTTGCACTTGAAGGAAACCTGTGGGGGAATGAAAATGTGGACACACACACACACACACACACACACACACACACACACACACACACACACACACACACACACACACACACACACACACACACATATACTGTACACACAAACTAGACCACAGACACAGCACTCCCAAGCACAAAAACACAGAAATTATTCATGCCATGCCACCCCATGGCTCGGTCACACTTTTTTTGGTTTGATTACAACTAAAAATAAATAGATAACAACAGCAAAAAAACAGTGTGTCACGATTGAGACTCTGTGCCTCATTTGTACTCGTGTCTAGGTGTTGTGTTTCCGTGTATTATGTTCCCTGGTCTAGTTCTCTTAAGTTTTATGTTCCTGTCTGCCCCAGCTATTCCTCATCCTATCCTATATTAAAATTGGCTAATGGTAGGGCGGGCCAGCCGGCTGGCCGGCGGACCTCTGGCGTCACTCTGACCCAGCCATAACCATATAAGGAGTTCCGAATGCAGCTACGCCCAAATATGGAGTGTGTTGTCTATCCTCAATGTCGTCATGGCATCAGCCGCAAATGAATCAGTCAGCTTCATATATATAGATAAAGACATATATAAAGACATAGATAAAGATATCTCCATATGGGCATAATAGGGACACAGGTAGATGGGTAGACAAAATACTCCGACACTATGACTCAGTCGGATGGTCAGATCGGCAGGGCGACTCTAGGTGAGGGCCGCGTAGCGGCTCGAACCTCTAGTTTATAATAAATGGTCGCCCATGTGTATATTAGTCTCGTTCCCCAGTCAGTCCTTGTGTTGTTGGATCATTGTTGTGTGTTACGTGTTTCTGTTTATGCTCGAGAGCTAGCTGTCTTTGTTACCTGTGTCACCTGCATTATAGCCGACAGTCTTGGCTGTTTGACCGCCCACGCTGTCCTGCAGTTGGGTCCTCACTGACCACACCAGCACTTGTGACAGTGTGATTAAGTTGAATACTGGAGGAGTGGACTCCCTCTGCCCTCCTCCCTCCAGGACAACATGTAAACACTGCTGTGAGCAAACACTTAACCACATGAACCCGAGCATCCCTATTGTGGGCATGTCATAACACACTAGTTTAACTTTATTTCCCTTGGAGTCTGTCCGCATGCACGCACGCACGCACGCACGCTCTCACACGCGCACACACACACACACACACACACACACACACACACACACTATAGAATTCAACAAGAGCATTTATTCATGTTGAATGTTTTTGACTATTTTATGAATATAATGAATTGCCGAAAATAGTGATGCCAGGTTAAAAGTGGATGAATGCAATGTCATGATTTTGTGCATTACAAAAAAAGAAGTGGACGGCCTCCAAACAGAAAAGGCCTCCATTTATTTGCAATGTTATATTTTTCAAAAGGTTGGGTTATCATTCATTTATAGAATATGTTACCTACACTACAGTATTGGTTTCTCTTGCAGTTTCCCAAGCAAGATGTCGGGTAAAGGCGGTATTGACTTCAACATTGAAATCAGGGAAAGGGTGTATTGAAGCCGGAGAAGTTAGTGTGAAATCCATGTGATGGCAACATAACACACCTTTACAGCATGTTGTAAACTTCAGTCTCGCCACGCAACAAACTGTTATTTGTCAGTGTTGACCTCAGTCAACACCGGCACCTCCAGGGAGAGTGGAGCAGCAGCCTCACTGCAGTTGAAGTGAGGTAAGAGGTGTAAAGTAACTAAGTACATTCACTAAGTACTGTACTTAAGTACAATTTTGTGGTATTTTTTACTTTGCTAGAGTATTTCCAGTTTTCAGTACTTTTACTTCTACTCCACTACATCTCAGAGGCAAATATTGTACTTTTACTCCCCTACAATTATTTGAAAACTTGAGTTACTAGTTACTTGGATTATTATTACAAAACACACATTAACCACTTCAACCCTATAAACATTTTGGCCATTTGAAATATATATTGAAAAATATTTTAGTTTTCATGTCAAGGACCCCCAAATGTATTTGGCTACGGACATCCATCAGACAATATGTTGTGCCAGGGACCCCCATACAAGATTAGATTTTTCACATTTCTTCAAGCCTTTTTGAAAATGCCAGATCTACAAACTCTGTATACATGGTGTTATACGGTCAACCCCGGCGCGGTGTATATAGGGTATATAGTGGTTAAACTGATTTTGATGGGGACCCCCTGGAACCACCTCAAGGACCCCTGGGGTTCCTGGACCCCACTTTGAGAAGCACTGTGCTAATAATATAACTAACACTGTGGTGGTGGTTGTATTTGGTCATCCCTGCTCTTCTGTCGAGAGGTACAGTATTGCATGAAGCTCAAAGTGTAATATCTCTTTGTCCAGTGGGCTTTCTGTCTTAGCTCAGCAGTAGACGCTCGATTATGTATCATGGAACCAGGGACGTGCACAGATAGACTCTAGGTGGCGCTAGAGCACCTGCCCTTTGCCCTCTTGACCAGAAGTGCCCTTTTGAAAAAAAAAAAAAAAAAACATTATTTTTTTCAGTTTACAGCAGGGGTCTTCAACAGGGGGTCCGGGACCCCTAGGGGGTCCTCAGAGTTACTACAGGGGGTCCGCCAAACCTTTATGTGATAAGATTTTTCTTTTTACCATAACCACTCGAAACCTAGCATCCCTTTTCTGAGGAGAACTTTAGCCAAAAATAGCAGATCTACAAGCCCACAACGCCTCGCACTGCGAGGCGTTGTGGGCTTGTATATCGGCTCTTTTTGGCAAAGAGGTATAGGAGTAGAGGGAAAAAAGAGCAGACCAAGTAAACCAAAAAAAGTACAATTTACTTGAGCACCTGCCCCTCAAAATGTCTGTGCACGCCACTGCATGGAACTCTGGTTATATTAAGTCATTGAAATTCCTTGCGTGCAAATAATTCAGCGTGTGATCAGACTTAGTTTTTTCTCTCTCCCCCCGACGACCTACTGTACCTCACGCATCGCCTCTCTCTGCGGTTGCATTTCCCTGGTGTGTTGTGTTTTACTGAAGCAGCTGCGACCGTAACTGGAAAAAATATAAAAATATATATAATACCCACCACCCACCCCCCCCCCCCCCCCCCCCCCCCGGGAGAGAAGATGACTTTCAAAGCTCCTTCTTCACTCTCTTGTTGCAGACTGTCTCGGTGCACCCCTCCTCTCCCCGCCAATGGAGGAAAGTACCTAAGTACATTTACTCAAGTACTGTACTTAAGGCTTACTTATGTAATTGTTTTGTGAATACGATGCTATTTGGTCCAATCCGTATATGCAGTGGCGTGCACAGACATTTTGAGGGGCAGGTGCTCAAGTAAATTATACTTTTTTGGTCTGCTCTTTTTTCCCTCTACACCTATACCTCTTTGCCTAAAATAGCCGATCTACAAGCCCACAACGCCTCGCGCTGCGAGGCGTTGTGGGCTTGTAGATCGGCTATTTTTGGCTAAAGTTCTAGGTTTCGAGTGGTTATGGTAAAAAGAAAAATCATATCACATAAAGATGTAGCGGACCCCCTGTAGTAACTCTGAGGACCCCCTAGGGGTCCCGGACCCCCTGTTGAAGACCCCTGCTGTAAATTGAAAAAGAAAAAATCTTTTTTTCAAAAGGGCACTTCTGGTCAAGAGGGCAAGGGGCAGGTGCTCTAGCAACACCTAGAGTCTATCTGTGCACGTCCCTGCGTACATGGTAGAGTGGGGTATTTGGTCTCCCTGCTCTTCTATTGAGACAGTTCGATCCTGTGTCTAGGTTGGACACAACCTTTGATCCAATCTTGTTGGTTTGACACACATTCTCTATAAGCTCTATAAGCTCAGTTGTAAAAAAAAAGCACAGTTGCATAGTGCAGCTTTAAGTACAATTTTGAGGTGCTTTTACTTTACTTGAGCATTTTTATTTTCAATACTTTTTCTTTCTACTTCTACAGAGGCAAATATCGTACTTTTTTTACTCCAGTATAATTATGTGACAGCTTTAGTTACTAGTTACTATGGTTTAAAATATTATCACAAAACATTCATTAACCACTTGAGCCCTATTTCATACTCCGGCTACTCGAAAATCTACAAGCTCACAACGTGCCGTGCTTGTAGATCAGCTATATCGTAAATTATCTTGACAAATTTAGAAAACTCTAGAGCGTAGAAAACTGAATAATGAATGCTTGATCAATGTTTGATATTTAAGTAAATGTTGATGCCGATACGTTTGGACTTTCACTCAAGTAACATTTTGATTACAGGAATTTTACCTGGAACAAAGTATGTCTATATTGTGGTATTGCTACTTTTACCTGCAGTAGGTAGAAAATCAGAGTACTTTTTCCACCACTGGCCCCATCCCTCCTTTCCTGTATCCCCCCTCCCCCATCCACCCCTCCCTCACAGCATCTCTACTTCTCCGTCTCCTCTTCTCCTTTATTTGTAAAGTCATCCCAAGTCTGTCTGTTGCGTACAATGTTGCAGTATCATCAGCTGACTCTGCGCGTGCACGTGCGCGTGCACGTGTGTGTTAAAGCACTGACATATGCAGTTTCTAATATTAGCTCTCTGACCTACTGCTGAAGAAAGAGACCATTTTGGTTGTCCATAGCCCTTAAACACACACACACACACACACACACACACACACACACACACACACACACACACACACACACACACACACACACACACACACACACACCCACACCCACACACACACAGGCATGCACACACACACACACACACACACACACACACACACACACACACACACACACACACACACACACACACACACACACACACACACACACACACACACACACACACACACACACACACACACACACACACACACACACACACACACACACACAACACACACACACACACTCACAGACACACAGACAAACGCACGCACGCACGCACGCACGCACGCACGCACGCACGCACGCACACACACACACACACACACACACATGGACACACACATGCACACACACAAGATGTGGGGTCATCCATCCTGCTACCTGATTGATGCTGAGGGAACGAGAGAGAACACAGAGTTAGAGAGAGAGAGAAAGAGAGAGACAGAGAGAGAGAGAGAGACAGAGAGAGATGGAGATAAACAACAGGCATAAAGAGGTAAATAGACACAGACAGAGAACAGAGTGAAATGCTCTGCATTAAAACACAAGATGGACATGATGGTGTCTCCCCTCCAACCCCTATGCAGCAAAATCCTTCACATTTGACCCATACTTACACCGTCTGAGTTAAATTGCCTCGGAGGGTTTTGCTGCTTCCCTCCCCTCTTTCCTTTTCTCCTCATGTTCTCTCTTCTCCTACTCCCTTTCCTTTTCTCCTCATGTTCTCTCTTCTCCTACTCCCTTTCCTTTTCTCCTCATGTTCTCTCTTCTCCTACTCCCTTTCCTTTTCTCCTCATGTTCTCTCTTCTCCTACTCCCTTTCCTTTTCTCCTCATGTTCTCTCTTCTCCTACTCCCTTTCCTTTTCTCCTCATGTTCTCTCTTCTCCTACTCCCTTTCCTTTTCTCCTCATGTTCTCTCTTCTCCTACTCCCTTTCCTTTTCTCCTCATGTTCTCTCTTCTCCTACTCCCTTTCCTTTTCTCCTCATGTTCTCTCTTCTCCTACTCCCTTTCCTTTTCTCCTCATGTTCTCTCTTCTCCTACTCCCTTTCCTTTTCTCCTCATGTTCTCTCTTCTCCTACTCCCTTTCCTTTTCTCCTCATGTTCTCTCTTCTCCTACTCCCTTTCCTTTTCTCCTCATGTTCTCTCTTCTCCTACTCCCTTTCCTTTTCTCCTCATGTTCTCTCTTCTCCTACTCCCTTTCCTTTTCTCCTCATGTTCTCTCTTCTCCTACTCCCTTTCCTTTTCTCCTCATGTTCTCTCTTCTCCTACTCCCTTTCCCATCCACTCTAAACCCGCACAGGGACACGCACACGCACACGCACACGCACACACGCACACACTGGGATGGGAGGGAGTTAGGAGATGTCTGTCGGCCCCCAGTCTAAATGTCAGCACAGTGATAAAGGGTGTTTATCAGAGAGTGTGTGTGAGCACAGTTAAGACCGCGAAGACACACTCCTTCCACACAGCAGACAGACTCATTAAGGACCATTTCGTCTTCTTCTCCTCAAGGTGGATATCTTTAGAAGCAGGGCGCTCCACTCTGTCTCGGGGAAGTTAGGCCCCAGATGTCTCTTTTTGTGTTGAGCTGCCCAAACTCTAGGCAAACACGCACACGCACACGCACACGCACACACACACACACAGACGCACAAAAACCCGACACAGGTCGTTATGAATTCACTGTGGCCAAATGCCATTTTGGCTGTTCTGCTGTGGCTTAACCACTTTAAATCTATACGCTCTTGTAGCTCGGCTATGTCTGCCATGTGACAAAACATAAACTAGTGGGTAACTAAGGTTCTAATCTATACCATATCGGGACGGTAACCTACTAACCAGTGCCTTACGAAGGGGAAAGTTTCTAATGCAACAGGAAATATTTTTCCTGTTGCATTAGAAACTTTTTTGATCAAATTGTTTTTGTTACACTGATGGTACAAATTGCCCATTAGCACTCTTGCATTGTGACCAGTGATGCGCAGTAGTTTATCACTCAACCCCAATACTGTAAGTATAGACCTGGTCAAATATTACTCCCTCCCCCCCACACACACAAACAAACACACACACACACACACACACACACACACACACACACACACACACACACACACACACACACACACACACACACACACACACACACACACACACACACACACACACACACACACACACACACACAGGAGAATAAAAAGTTTTCAACAAAGTATAATGGGCTTAAGCCTATTGACCACTGGGATTGAAGCCTATTGGCAGAGGCATCGTGTGGCGGCGTGCAGCCGCGTACAGTTGCAGCAACAAACACACACACACACACACACAGAGACGTGCTTTAGGCAAACAGTGCGTGGCTGTTTGATATCCTGGCTCGGCCCCCACAACACAGCTAACAAATGGTTTGATCCAATTATGAGGACAACGGGGAGAATGATGTGCTGCTTTGTGAACAACCAAGGCAGTCAGACATACATACCCACCCACATGGACGCACAACATGAGCAGATGTGCACCAGACACACACACACACACACACACGCCATAAGCCACACACTCAGTGGTGGAAAACGTACTCAGATATTTTACTTAAAGTAATGCTAGGTAACTTTTTCAATAAAACTAAAGTTAAATTGTATATCTTTTGTGAGTGGCAAATGTTTCACAACACCCACTCCATGATTTTCACCCCCGAAAGCCTTTTATTTAGATATTTTCTATTGAACGTTGTCGAGCATGACTTTCCCACGAAAATGACGTCATCTGGCCGGAAAATGGAAGCGGAAATGCACCGGTTTCCTGTTTGGCCAGGAACTACTGCACCGGTTTCCTGTTTGGCCAGGAACTACCGCGCTAATAACAAAAAGGAAACTCACGCTGATTTTAACAGATTTTATGATTTGAAGAACGAAAAAAAACAGAAAAAGAAAACACAGCTCACGGTAACTAAAGCTCCACTGGCTAAGAGAAACGATCCACAGATCGTATAAAACAATTAAAAGAACGCTTTTTGAAACACTTCCGTCTTCCGGTGAAAACGAATGGAATTCTGGGTAACGCAGTAATAAATGAACGGCCTGCAGTGACGGTAATGACCAGCAGAGGCTGCTAAAAATGTTTTTTTGAAATGTGCACTGTATAACTTTAAGTAAAAGTAGCAATACCACAGTGTAGAAATACTCTTTTACAAGTAAAAGGCCTGTGTTCAAAATGTTACTTGAGTAAATGTACAAAAGTATTGGCATCACAATGTACTTAAAGGGGCTACACCATGAATTAAAAAAATATATATTATATATAAATATTGCCCCCTAATACGTTTTAAACAGGTTGTAAGCCTAAAAAACATCCAGATATCTTTTCTCACAATCTGCCTGTCTGTCATTCCAAGCTTTTTTAGCTGCAATACCAAAACGTCCTATTGGGCAGGGGGGAGCTACTGAGCAATTCTGTCTGGCCATCGTCAATGCAAAATCAGTGCAAGTGACATCACTTGCACAGCCATTCTGAAATGGCCTGTTCAGACACGCCCATTCAGGAAATCCATGAAATGAGCATGAATGACTGAATGTTAAAAAAATATATTTTTTTGGGTACAAGAGACACTGGGGAGCCCAAAAAATACTAAAAACCCCAAAAAAATGAAATTCATGGTGTAGCCCCTTTAAAGTACCAAAAGTAAAAGTACTAAAATGTTTGAAAATAGCAGATGTACAAGCTCACAATGCGTCGCGATGAGACGCGTTGTGAGCTTATAGATCGGCTATTTTCAAATAGCCTCCGTATAAAATAGGGCTAAAGTGGTTAATGTGTGTTTCATAATATCATAGTTTATATCTACAAAGTAACTAGTAACTAAAGTTTTCAAATAATTGTAGTGGAGTATTTGGCTCTGAGATGTAGTGGAGAAGTAGAAGTATTGGAAATTGAAAATACTCAAGTAAAGTACAAATACCTCAAAGTACAGCACTTGAGTAAATGTACTTTACTCAACTGTTACTTTACACCACAGGGGTGGGTGTGGGGAGGTAGGGGGGGTGTACTGTGCGTCCATGCTTCTGCTTTTGATACCGCCCTTTCATTTATTTTTGTCCCTGCTTCTGGTCAGACTGAATTATATGCATGCATTTTGGGAAATATACTATAGGTCTGTGTTTGATAATATCACAATTTCTCAATTTAATAAAAAAAAAATTTGTATATATGTTAACGCATTAAGACTGGGAAAACATCTGTCATTTTAGATTTTAACCTCTTTAATAATTATTTTATACTTTGGCTTTTCAAAAATAGCAGATCTACAAGCTCATAGCTCACAGAGTGCCTTGCTATGAAATGGCAAAAATAGTCAATCTACAAGCTCACAAACCTTTTTTTATCTATTTGTCTGGAAGAAGTATATACAATACAGCAGTATTAGCCTGGTAAACCATCCCCCTTCTGGAAATCTCATTTGCATTTGATTTCAGGAATGAGTCTGGCCTGATAGCTTGTCTGGGCGTTTCTGCAGAGTTCACAACATGAACTCTCCTATCAGCGTCCTCGCTCATTGTTCTGTGATTGACAGCCCACGTTGGCCAATCAGGTGGAAGCTGAATCGAGTGCAGAAGCCGAGTGAAAACGAACGGCAACGAACGGCCGCCATTAAAACTTTCTCCGCTTCAAACTTCAAAACGCTCTCAAACTTATTTTTTTGTGGCACGGAATTTACTTTTAAGATGTTTTTCGGATAGCATTTAGTAGTTTAACTTCATATATGTGGTCAATTAATCATGACAGAGCCTATTTAAAAATAAAACATCAGAGAACCGGCAGGGGTGGGCAGTGACACTCATGTATCCGAATAAAGCAACCTATTTTTGGCATGGCCCACAGCCAAATAGCCAAATAGGAGTTCATGCCAGACTCACTCCTGAAATCAAATGGAAATTAGATTTCCGGGGGGGGGGGGTTACCAGGCTACAGCAGTATGGCTTAAGTGGAAAACGTACCCCCTCTGTTTCTTTTCTTTTTTTCTTTACAAATCAAAACTTGACTCAACACATCGATGTGGAACATTAACCAATTCTCTTCTTCTTTCTACCTCTTAGTTTGTGATTTCACTGGAAAATTGCTCTAAAGGGCTTCATGGCAAGTTAATTAAACGGTTAATAGAATGAATCATCCAAAACTATTCGACTGTTGACTTTCATCTACAGTTTATCGAAATGCTCTCACTTGTGAGGGCTCATTTGAAATGATTCATTCAACACAAAAGTCATTTGTGACACCCGAGTAATGAATAGGGTTTGTCACACAGCTTGGGTACAATCTGTTTGCAACAGACACAATACCAAGCTGTGAATAGAAGGAGCTCTCAACGCACAGATAATTGTGTTCTCACTGTGTTGTAATTGTTCAAACTGTTACTGTTACGGTGAAACTTCTCCTTAGAAATCGATTTCAATGTGGCCATCAAGGGTAAATGGAGGCTGGAGGCGTTTAGCAGCTAAAATATCTGCCTTTTCTTTGTCCATATTTTTTCGAGAGTGAATGTTACCGCCACAATATATCGTTAGGCCTTTTTGTGTTTTTTCAAAAAATGAATGCCATACTTGATCGCACTACAGCTTCAAAAAGCAATCCCAGATCAGTGGACATAAATGATTCTTGTGATCCTAGAAAGCACAGATATAGAAACCTAGATACCTCATTGGCCTCTGCAGTTCATTGGAGCGACATGCTGGGTATGGTGGCCACCATATTTCCGGGGGGAATGGGCACTGGCCAATCACAGCGTGTTGACTACTGGCCAACCACAGCGCGTCTTTTCCAGGACTTGTCAGAATCTAGTTGTCCCGCCCCCACCTGCCTCTGATTGGCCACTGAACGCCCCCTTCTGTGACGCACACGGAAATTTCCAGCTGCCCTCCAGAAGCGGAAGCGTGTCCGCCATACAGACGCTTCAGAGCCAGAGGAGGCGTCTACCTTTATATGTCTATGCTAGAAAGACCATGGAAGGAGGAAGTGACAGGAGGAGGAGTAGAAGAAGAACGGGAATAGAAACGGGAGAGGAGAAATATAGAAGGATGAAGTGACAGGACTATGTGTTGTACTGAACTTCATGAAGTGTTGTTGATCTGATAAACAGTATGTATCAAGGTTATGTTATATATTTCTTTAATATTTATGTCCTTCTGACTTCATGTTTATCACTTTCAGTTAGTTTTCATTTGTTTTTAAAGCGGGTTTGCTACTTAAGTTTATGTGAAAACACTTAGTTTTAGTTTAGTTTATCTGTTTTAGTTTTCAGGATTTTTTTTGTAATATGGGGTAGTCAGAGATTCAAAATGCTCAGACAAATAGCAAAGTAACTGGTTGGAATAATGTGTTCCTTCCAAACGCTACGTCCTACCGGGGAAACTCCCCCTGATCAGGTGATAAGAAGCGGCCTGGTCACTCCTCATGCATTGAAGGAAGCATGAGCTCAGTTCGGGGCTCTCCCCAGGCTGGCAGAGGGAGAGTAGTGCACAAATCAAATCAAATAAAATCAAACTTTATTTATAAAGCACATTTACAACAATCGAAACTGACCAAAGTGCTGTACATGGTAAGACAAAGAACATCAAACAGGAAAGTATGTAAGTGTGACAACAACAAAGTCACACATCACATACAGCAAGAGATCAAGACATGAACTTAAAGTAATGCTAGGTAACTTTTTCAATAAAACTAAAGTTAAATTGTATATCTTTTGTGAGTGGCAAATGTTTCACAACACCCACTCCATGAATTTCACCACCGAAAGCCTTTTATTTATATATTTTCTATTGAACGTTGTCGGGGTTGACTTTCCCGCGAAAATGACGTCATCTGGCCGGAAAATGGAAGCGGAAATGCACCGGTTTCCTGTTTGGCCAGGAACTACTGCACCGGTTTCCTGTTTGGCCAGGAACTACCGCGCTAATAACAAAAAGGAAACTCACGCTGATTTTAACAGATTGTATGATTTGAAGAACGAAAAAAAAAACAGAAAAAGAAAACACAGCTCACGGTAACTAAAGCTCCACTGGCTAAGAGAAACGATCCACAGATCGTATAAAACAATTAAAAGTACGCTTTTTGAAACGCTTCCGTCTTCCGGTGAAAACGAATGGAATTCTGGGTAACGCAGTAATAAACGAACGGCCTGCAGTGACGGTAATGACCAGCAGAGGCTGCTAAAAATAGTTTTTTTGAAATGTGCACTGTACAACTTTAACTGTGATTAAAAGCTAAGGAATAAAAGTGTGTTTTAAGAAGGGATTTAAAAGCCTCAATAGAATTGGCACTTCTAATAGAGAAGGGCAGGCTGTTCCAGAGCCTGGGAGCAGCAGCAGCAGCAAAGGCGCGGTCACCCCTACTCCTCAGCCCGGTTATAGGAACCTCTAAGAGCAAACTGGTTGGCTGACCTCAGTGCTCTCTCTGGAATATAGGGCTCCAAGAGTTCGGACAAGTATAAAGGGGCCAGGCCGTGCAGAGATTTGTAGGTGAATAAATGAAGCTTAAAATCTATTCTAAAATTGACAGGGAGCCAGTGCAGGGCAGCTAAAACTGGGGTTATGTGCAGTGGTGGAAAGTAACTAAGTACATTTACTTAAGTACTGTACTTAAGTACAATTTTGAGGTATTTGTACTTTACTTGAGTATTTCCAATTTCCAATACGTTTACTTCTACTCCACTACATCTCAGAGGCAAATATTGTACTTTTACTCCACTACAATTATTTGAAAACTTTAGTTACTAGTTACTTTGCAGATATAAAGTATGATATAATGAAACACACATAAACCACTTTAGCACTATTTCATACCTAGGCTATTTGAAAATAGCCGATCTACAAGCTCACAACGCGTCGCATCGCGACGCGTTGTGAGCTTGTAGATCTGCTATTTTCAAATAGTTTAGTACTTTTACTTTTGGTACTTAAGTACATTTCTATGCCAATACCTTTGTACTTTTACTCAATTCAATTTTGAATTCTGGACTTTTACTTGTAACAGAGTATTTCTATAATGCAGTATTGGTACTTTTGCTTAAGTAAAGAATTTGAGTACTTTTTCCACCACTGGTTATGTGTTCTCGCTTTTTTGTACCAGTGAGGAGGCGAGCAGTCGCGTTTTGCACCAGCTGCAGGCGCCTGAGTGAGGACTGATCAATACCGGAGAGTAGAGAGTTGCAATAGTCTAATCTAGAAGATATAAAAGCATGGATTGCCATCTCCAGCTGTTTAGGTGGAAGATAGGGTTTAACTTTCGCTAACAGGCGTAATTGGAGAAAACTGCTTTTAACAACAGAGCTAATTATGTTTATTAAAGGTGAAGGTACTGTCAAAGGTGACACCGAGGTTTTTGACGGAGGAACGGATGTTTGCGCTGAGGGAACCCAGGGTGTTGTTGGTGGATGGAGCAGTGTTATGGCCAAAGAATATAACTTCTGTTTTATTTTCATTGAGGTTTTAAAAAATGGTGTCCATCCATATTTTAACCTCGTCCATGCAGTCCTGTAGGCGTTTAAGTGAGTTTTGCACTGGATTACAGCTTAGGCAATTTGCACTGGGTGAAATAATGGGTTACAAAAATCATGGGGGAAAAAAATAAAACAATCACAACATTGCAATATGTTGGGAGCTTGTAGATCAGCTATTTTTAAAAAAATCTATGTTTTTGAAACATTTCAACCATACACATTTTATATGGGGGGGGGGGGGGGTCCGTGGCCAAATCCATATTCATTTGGGGGTCCTCGACATGAAGAGGTTTGAGAAGCACCGCCTCAGTGCTCAGTAGAAGCTGGTCTCTCAGCCAGCAGCATGGAGGAGAGAACATTAGTTGAGCTGAGGTGAAGTGATCTCCCGCAGGCTGCTGACTGCAGCGGGTTTGTCTTTTTTAGAAAGGAGGTAAAACGGAGCTGCAGGCCAGCGGGGGGGTGACAGCAAAATGAGTGTGCTCCTCTAACCCTACACAGGACAGCGTGAGAGTGCGTGTGTGTGTGTGTGTGTGTGTGTGTGTGTGTGTGTGTGTGTGTGTGCGTGTGTGTGGGGGCCTGGGTGCTTGTGTTTTTTCCTTTGCCCTCCACTTATAAATAGCGTTTGGTATGAGGCTCTGCTTGTCTCTTCAAAACAAATTAAGTCAGCAATGTCCTTATCTGCTGTCACCTCTTTCCGGGCCCAATTCTCTCTCTCTCTCTCTCTCTCTCTCTCTCTCTCTCTCTCTCCTTCTCTCACTGTGTGTGTGTGTGTGTGTGTGTGTGTGTGTGTGTGTGTGTGTGTGTGTGTGTGTGTGTGTGTGTGTGTGTGTGTGTGTGTGTGTGTGTGTGTGTACATCGTCTCCCACACAACTGGAAAGACATGCATGTATATAACATAAGCCTTATTTAATTTAGTTCAGTGTATTTGCACATAGTTAAAAACCCACGGCAGAGGAAGAGAAAATAAAACAAATTGTTAATGCCAAAGTACATCCTTCTATTAGCAGTGGTCAGCCAACCTCCCAGTCTCCTCCTGATGTCCAGTTGGATGTGAGTGGTACCGTGGTCTGTCACCAGGTCCCGCTGACGTCCTCCATACTCCACAGTGGCTCCAGCAGGCAGGTGGCCATTTTGCCCACTTATCCTGCCAGCATGTGGTTCCGCCAAGTGCCCGCTGGCAATGAGTCCGCCTGTCAGTCAGTCAACTGGCCAACTCTGGCCTGTGCCTTTTTGTCACTCTAGAGAACCCGGAGCCCTAACCGCTTTTATCATCATCGTCGCTGTCGGTTGGAAGCTTTGTATGTCCAAAACTGTTAGTAAGTACAGTAAGTACATTTTACAAAGGCCTAGAGAGCACCTTTCAATAGTCTCGCGTAGCCAGACAACTCGTAAAGCGCGCGTGCGCAAACATTTCGGTTCTTTGGCGGATTTTGTTAGTTTCTTTTCGGTTCTTGGTTACTTTATTTCGGTTTTAGGGTTATGTTATTTAATTCTTATTTTTGTCTGATTTTACTGATTTATTATCAAAAAAACAATTATTTTATTATTTTAGGTTTTTATTATATTAGGTTTTTTATTAGGTCTATTTATTATGTTTTTTTCTTTTTGATACATTTATTTTTATTATTCTAAATTACTTGGGGGGGGGGGGGGGGTCCAATCTGACCCGTCCCCGTCCCCCCCGGGATGGCCGCGCCTGTTCCACAATCTCTGAATGTTTTATAGAGTCTGAGTCAGAGAGAGGAGGGAGAAAATATCAAACGAAAAATCATAAAAAGTTCAAATATGGAGATACAAGGTTTCTACCCGACAGTGGTCATGTTAAATGCCACTGCAGGCTATTTATTTACCCAAAGTTAAATTGATGCTTGTCATGGCCTTCCCCCTCCTTTACGGGTATTGGGTTGTACTTTATTTAATCATAAAACAACAACATGTTTTGAGAGCGCCGCATCCGTAATTGGGCTTTAAGTAGCAAGTGGGTTTTTTCTGCAGGGGGTACAGCTCTGCACAACATGGTAGCTTTTCACTCCGAACGGCAAAAAAACATTTGCATTTCCTACAAGTGGTCGTTGTAGCTTATTAAGAAAACATTTTGTCGAGACATGATTTTGTATGGGGAATATTCATACGTGCCCGCTTTCCGTGTCATAAATTAGCAGCGTTCTGTATATTTATGCGTTGTGTATTTGTGTGATTTAATCGTGCGCGTTGACGCTGCAGCAGTCCACATAGACGAAAAGCCATCTTTGTGATTTCTTTACGTACTCATGTATCCAATCCTCGAATTGAAATTAGACAATGAGACAAGCGGGTCCTTGGAGTCAGTTAGAGCACTATTTCCCAAACAGTGGGTTGGAACCCATGTTTGGGTCGCGGACCAATTGTTTGGGGTCACGAGTAAATAGAGCCTATTAATTTGGAACCAACCTAGTATAATTGAAGTAGCTATTTATCGGCATCACAATGAAAACACAATTTGCAAGGGTTTAAAGAAAAAATACCATGTCGCTTTAAAATATATATAATTATATTAATGTTACACTATCATTCAAATTGTCCACCAGTGGCCCCCGGCCCACAGGTTGACAATCGTTGTGTTAATATACATCTGCATGCCTTGCTTTCACTGCAGCAAGAAAAAGAACACCAGTGACCTTTATAATAGTTGTTTTCGGTCTGGCTGCCTGAGGTCCCTGTTTGATGAAATTTTATATATATATTTATATCTGGATGTTCAGACAACTCTAGCCTTAGGGTTTTTTTTCTTCTCCAAGTGCAAATATAATAGGAATGTGGTTCAGGGTTTGAATAAAGCTAAGGTAGTGTTTTTGTGTTGTGAAAATGTATTCAATAGTGTCGGGAAGAGCTAAAGTTGAGGTTTGTATGTGAGCGAACTGTTTTAAAACCCTACATAGTTCCAGAAAAAGTACTCAAATGTTTTACTTAAGTAAAAGTATCAATACTGGAATGTAAAAGTACTCTGTTACAAGTAGAAGTCAGAAATTCTAAATTTACTTGAGTAAAAGTACAAAGGTATTGGTATCAAAATGTACCAAAACTAGAAAGTACTCATTATTCAAAATCTTTTGAAAATAGCCCATCTACAAGCTCACAATGTGACGCATGGCGACGCATTGTGAGCTTGTCGATTGGCTAATTTCAAATAGCCAAAGTTTAAATAGGGCTGAAGTTGTTAATGTATGTTTTGTATTAATAATCAACATCTACAAAGTAACTAGTAACTAAAGTTTTCAAATAATTGTAGTGGAGTAAAAGTACAATATTTGCCTCTGAGGTGTTAGTGGAGTAGAAGTAAAAGTACAGAAAATTGGAAATACTCCAGTACAGTAAACTTAAGTACAGTACTTTAGTACATGCACTGCATAGTTCACAGTATCAGGGTTATTGTTTTATAAAGCCGTCAACCTGATGCAACCTGAAGATATGGCTACGATGAAGACATATCTTGGTCATTCGCTCTCAAGTTTTTGTTACTTAGGTTTGTTATTTGACCACAATGTTAAGAATATAATTTAGATAAACTGATGGTTGTTTCATTGTTTACCTGGTGGTATCCTATACTGTAGTTTCAATGTACAGATTGTTATTTCAACAGTATATTGTTTAGAGTCTAAACAATATACAGTACTATCGAAATAACCAAAAACCTAGCGTCTGTCTAAACCAGGGGTCTTCAACAGGGGGCCCGGGACCCCTAGGGGGTCCTCAGAGTTACTACAGGAGGGCCCCCCAATCCTTGTGTCATTTGTTTTGACATTGACCACTTGTGAGACCCTAGAATCCCTATTCTAGGGGCTGCGAGGCGTTGTGAGCTTGTAGATCTGCTATTTCCGGCAAAGAGGTTTGGTGTAGAAGGAAAAAAGAGCAGATCAAGTACAGAGCCAACGATCAAGATTACTAAGTATTGAAGGTTTGAGTGAAATAAGCAAAAAGAACATAATTTCACACAACACTGATGACATCTATGAAATGGTTTAGGGTTTAAAAACACAATGTTATACAATATGTAGAGGGGGTCCCTGCTTCATCTCTCTCTCTCAGCTAGGGGGTCCTTGGCCTGAAAAGGTTGAAGACCCCTGGTCTAAACTTTAGACAGATGCTAGGTTTTTGGTCTACCTGGGATCCTATAGTTTCTCGAGGCACTACACTGTCTCTCTGCATTCTATGTATGTGATTACCGCGCTTATTGTAAGGCGCTCTTGTAATTGCACACAGTCACAGCATCTGGGTTATTGCACCCCGCACAGTATCAGAGTTATTGTTATTGTGTTGTGACTCGGTTTAAAAGCAAATGGAGAGTTTTTGTGTCATAACAATGGAACCAGTGGTTGTTGTCATGGTGACAGGGTGAGTTCAGAGTTGCTACTGTGTGTGTGTGTGTGTGTGTGTGTGTGTGTGTGTGTGTGTGTGTGTGTGTGTGTGTGTGTGTGTGTGTGTGTGTGTGTGTGTGTGTGTGTGTGTGTGTGTGTGTGTGTGTGTGTGTGTGTGTGTGTGCGCGTGTGCGTGTGTGTGCGTGTGCGTGTGCGTGCGCGGCGTGTTTGTTCGTACTGTACACAGCAGCAGTGGTGGAAAAAGTACTCAAATTCTTTACTTAAGTAAAAGTACCAATACTGCAATATAGAAATACTCTGTTACAAGTAAAAGTACAGAATTCAAAATGTACTTCAGTAAAAGTACAAAAGTATTGGTATCAAAATGTACTGTAAAGTAAAAGTACTAAAATGTTGCTAAAATGAAAATAGCAGATCTACAAGCTCACAACGCGTCGCGATGCGACGAGTTGTGAGCTTGTAGATCTGCTATTTTCTGCAAAGTAACTAGTAACTAAAGTTTTCAAATAATTGTAGTGTAGTAAAAGTACAACATTTGCCTCTGAGATGTAGTGGAGTAGAAGTAAAAGTACTGACAATTGGAAATACTCCAGTAAAGTAAAAAATACCTCAAAATTGTACTTAAGAACTGTACTTGAGTACATGTACTTAGTTACTTTACACCACTGCACAGCAGTCATGCAGTGCGTGTGAGAGTCGATGGTCCCTCCCACGTAATCCAATCAATGCGTTGACATTTCAGCTGTGTCCAGTGGCGTGCACAGACATTTTGAGGGGCAGGTGCTCAAGTAAATTATACTTTTTTTTGTTTACTTGGTCCGCTCTTTTTTCCCTCTACACCTATACCTCTTTGCCAAAAATAGCCGATCTACAAGCCCACAACGCCTCGCAGCGTGAGGCGTTGTGGGCTTGTAGATCTGCTATTTTTGGCTAAAGTTCTCCTCAGAAAAGGGATGCTAGGTTTCGAGTGGTTATGGTAAAAAGAAAAATCATATCACATAAAGATTTGGCGGACCCCCTTTAGTAACTCTGAGGACCCCCTAGGGGTCCCGGACCCCCTGTTGAAGACCCCTGCTGAAAACTGGGAAAAAAAAACGTTTTTTTACTTTTTTTCAAAAGGGCACTTCTGGTCAAGAGGGCAAAGGGCAGGTGCTCTAGCACCGTCTATCTGTGCACGTCCCTGGCTGTGTGCCCTGTGGTGAGGAGCAGCTATGAGGCTATGGAGAGACACCAGGGTCACCTGGCCACTGAGCTTTTTGCTGTTGTTGCTGTTGTTGTTGTTCCTTCCTTTGTGATAAAGTGCTGAGCGGTCGTTTCTCTTTGCTCTGTTTGTGCTTGTCTCATCATAGCCTTTGGAACCTGTAGCAGTGAGGGGGGGGGGGGGGCACAGGCCTGTCTTTCTGTTATAAATCTATTAGTTGTGAAAGTCTCCGTGACGCCTGTGGGATACATCGGGGGGAAAGGTGGCAAAAAAAGATGGGCCTGTGTCAGTGTGCCAGCATAACGGATAGCAACGGCTGACTCGGTCACTCCGTGGGGTCTGGTGCTCTTGGTTGCTCTGTCGATAGGCTTGTCACAATTACTACTACATAATCGCCTGATCGCTGTTATTCGAGATGATCACACTTATTTAGCGTAAACGTCATAGCCTAATCGTTTCCATGTTGAGAAAGTTCCATACATTTTTAAACATTTTAAAAAATAGTGGCAATAGTAGGTCATAATACATTATTGATTTTGATTGTTGGTATCGGTCATTGTCAGTTATTTCTTTGTGTATTTAAAAAAGAAATCCCCACAATTATTTAATTAATCGTCAAGTAATGTCATAATCGTGACGGTCCTATCTGTGGAGACAAAAAAGAGAGAGGTAAGACGTCAGAGAGACTTGTGTCTAAAAGTTGCCCATGCATTCATCTTCAGTAGACTCTATTACTGTAACAGAAAAAAAACATCCATCAGGAGACCCAAAGGGAAGGTTAATGTCATTTTCCCATCTCTTTTGTACATACAATAGTGTTTGTAATTGTTGATGGCATGTATTATTGTGTTAATTTGGTATGCTATGTTGATGAATTGAATACATACAGTAGGACCACAATGGAAACAAGTCCCCAGGACTTTTTTGTGTTGTTCTTTACAATTCTGACTCATAAAGTATTCAATCAATCAATCAATCAATCATATGGTGACTTTGCAGATCTCACTAAAATATTGATCAGACATGGCGAAAGGGCCTCTCTGTGTGGAGTTTGCATGTTCTCCCCGTGTCCCCTAGGGTAGGTACCCTCACAAAAAAAAAAGAAAAAACACCATGGAGGAATAATGAAACTGTAATTGAACAATTTTTTCAAAGCGGAACGTAGATGGAGAATGGATGGATTTTGTCATCATGGGGACCTATTTCAATATGTCCTCTACCGGTTCTCTGGGGACCCCCAGTGCTCCCTGAGGAGGTTCCAGGGGGTCCCCAGCAAAATTGGTTAATTTAACATCAAAATCAGTTTAACCACCACAGTCATAATTGTGACCCCATTTAAATGGGGTCAGGGTAGGGGCCAGCCCAGGACTACTCATGTCGCCTAATTAGCATTAAATATATGTTGAGAGGCAAAAGAAGAAAGTTGTACCTCTCCCTATAACACTCACACAACTGTAGGGGTTATAAGAGGGGTAAGAGAAACATACAGCACAGAGGTCGAAAATACGCAGATTCCATTCACATCACCAGCCCGTACAGCCGAAAGCTAGATACTACTCCTGTATGTTTTTACCCCTGTCCACCCATTTTCAACCCTGGGACCGATTGGCATGAAACGTTGCACTCGCGCGTGAATTTTGACTGTACGGCCCACGGTTCGAGAGTTATAGGTCAAAACCTGAAGCGTCTGAGGTCGGCTGAGGTCTGAGGTCCACTTCAACCATGAGGTCGACTTCAACTTTCTGAGTTGCCCACAGCCCACCAATGAGACGCAGAGTGAGCAATGAGCAGAGATGGAAATTGCGTCATCTTATAGAACGAGCATTAGCCCTTTAAGACCGGGAACGCATCTGTGTAATTTTATGATTTCTTTGGCTATTCAAAAATAGCAGATATACAAGCCCATAGCGCGGCACCGAGTGCCGCGCTATGAGCTTGTAGATCTGCTATTTTTTTTTGAAAAATCGTGAAAATGTGTGCAAATCTTTAGTTTGAATATATATATACTTTTTTTAAAGCGAAAGTTTTTAACTCAAATCTTTGCTTCTGGGGATTTTACAAATGTCTTCTAAATCCTAACAGTTTTTTTCCCCGAAAGTTTAATTTTTTTTTATTTTTATTTTTCTAACTTATGTTGCTATATTATCAATGGTTTTCAAACTTGTCAAGGACCCCCAAAATAATATGTATTTGACCACGGACCCCCTCCCATCCCAAAATGTATAAAAAAAGCTTTGCAAAAATGTTCTCGGTGCCGCGCTATGAGCTTGTAGATCTGCTATTTTCTATAATAGCCGAAAGAAATCTCAAAATGACACACAGATGCGTTCCCTTCCCGGCCTTAAAGGGTTAGTGAGGACCAATTATGAAGATAAGGTTGAAAATGTGTGAAATGGTGGTGCTCTACCTCAGCGTGGCCTGTGCTCCAGACAGAGTCCCAGACAGTCAGGTCAAACAGTAGCCTTACCTCACACCACTTTGTGCCTCATTATGCCTCTTTAATGCCTCCATGTGGTCTACAACACACGCACGCACACACGCGCACAAGCACGCACGCACGCACGCGTACCCACACACCCACATGTCTCCCCCGTCGCTGCATTTGAAACTTATTAATAATGTCCTTTCTGCTCCATGTGGTGATGCCTCTGTTATACGACAGGACACCAGGTGGAAAACTGCTAATTAGATTGTTTATATGTGTGTGTGTGTGTGTGTGTGTGTGTGTGTGTGTGTGTGTGTGTGTGTGTGTGTGTGTGTGTGTGTGTGTGTGTGTGTGTGTGTGTGTGTGTGTGTGTGCGCGTGTGCGGGTGTGTTTGCGGGTGTGTTTGCGGGTGTGTGTTTGTGAGAGAGAGAAAGAAAGTGTTTGATACGAGTGCACATGTGTATGTGTGTTTGTTTGTGTGTGCGTGCGTGTGTGTGTGTGTGTGTGTGTGTGTGTGTGTGTGTGTGTGTGTGTGTGTGTGTGAGTGTGTGAGAGAGAGAAAGAAAGTGTGTGATACGAGTGTGTGTGTGTGTGTGTGTGTGTGTGTGTGTGTGTGTGTGTGTGTGTGTGTGTGCGTGTGCGGGTGTGTTTGCGCGCGTGTGTGTGTGTGTGTGTGTGTGTGTGTGAGAGAGAGAAAGAAAGTGTGTGATACGAGTGCACGTGTGTGTGTGTGTGTGTGTGTGTGTGTGTGTGTGTGTGTGTGTGTGTGTGTGTGTGTGTGTGTGTGTGTGTGTGTGTGTGTGTGTGTGTGTGTGTGTGTGTGCGGGTGCGTTTGCGCGTGTGTGTGTGAGAGAGAGAAAGAAAGTGTGTGATACGAGTGCACATGTGTGTGTGTGTGCGTGTGTTTGTGTGTGACTTTTTGTGTGTGACTGTTTGTGTGCGTGTGTGTGTGTGTGTGTGTGTGTGTGTGTGTGTGTGTGTGTGTGTGTGTGTGTGTGTGTGTGTGTGTGTGTGACTGTTTGTGTGTGACTGTCTGTGTGTGTGCGCGAGTTGAAGCTCCTCTCAGAGGGCAGAGCCTTTTATTTAGCAGCAGACTGAACAAATAGCATGTATTGGTCCTGGGTCCAGTCCAGAGGAGAATGGATTGCTCTCTCCTGGTTACTGATGTGTGCGAGAATGAAATGTTAATAACTCTGTCAGCTTGCTGTAGGTCTGTGGTCACACCGGTGGTGGAACAACTACTCACATTTCATTGCTGTCGGGCAGAAAGTCTCCATTTTTCTTTAACTTTTTGTGTTTTTTTTTTTCGTAAATGAATGCCCTAGTTGATCATACAGCATCGCACAAAAGCATCAAAAGTAGCAGATCTACAAGCTCGAAGCTTGTAGATCTGCTACTTTTGCTATTCTTTTATTAGAATCGTGAAAAAAAGTAACAGTTTTGGAGATACAGTATGAGGTTTCCATCCGACAGACTTTTTTCTTTTACTTAACCCATTAAGACCTGGAACTGTGTCATTTTTAGATTTGAGCTAAAAAGCATTATTTTACACTTTGGGCTATTCAAAAATAGCAGATCTACAAGCTCATAGCGCGGCACCGAGTGCGTGAGCTTGTAGATCTGCTATCTTATCTGCTTGTAGATCTGCTTGTAGATCTTGTAGATCTATGAGCTTGTAGATCTGCTATTTTTGAAAAATTGTAAAAATGTGTGCAAATCTTTGAATATATATATTTTTAAAGCGAACATTTTTAACTCAAATCTTTGCTTCTGGGGGGTCCCTGGAACAACATATTTTGATGGGGGTCCGCGGCCAAATACATATACATTTTGGGGGTCCGTGACATGAAAAAGATTGAGCACCACTGATATAGAAACATACGTTTTTCAGAAAACTGTTGAGATTTAGGAGACATGTAGAATCGGCTTCAGGTCTCAATGGGTCAAGTAAACGTTACAATATAAAAATACGCTGTTACAAGTAAAAAGTCTACATTCAAACTTATAACGAAAATGGTCGATCTATTCATTAACTTTGATTAAATAATATTTAAGTACAGTACTTGAGTAAATGTACTTTGTTACTGTCCACCATTGGTGTGCACCAACAGGAAAGCAAAGCTGTTTAGAGATTTCCTCAGCCCCAGACCCCCCCCGCCCCCCTTCCCCTTTTATAGCAGTGTTGAAGGGGTAGGACATGGGTGTTGGAGGCCGAACTAAGTAACCCGGGTTCATTCCAGGACTTAAGAGTACTACAATAATCAGTCCCAGTACTGTACCTGTTTAAATAAATAGTACATCTTTTGTTTAATAGCATTAAAGCCTATACAGATTGTGATAACATTTTTTATCTAATTAAGGAAAGTAATTGTCCTATTTGTTTTGGCTGAGTAATGAGGTCCCAGGATGCATTTTAATTTCACTCCACTTTTCTAGTAATTGAGGCAATGTGCGTGCGTGCGTGTGCTTGTATGTGTGCGTGTATGTGTGCGTGTATGTGTGCGTGTGTATTAACATGTGTGCGTGTGTGTGGTGCAGTCATTTCCATGATAATCAGTCGGCTGGTGCTTTGAAATTGAAAATCATCTTCAAAGGGGCAGACATGATGTACTGTAAGTATACAGTAGGAATGTGGTCTTGTTCAGGACATTACAGTATATCACCGGGTACTGACTGTCTTGCTCAAGGGCATTTGAGCAGGACTGCTCTGCGGAAATTGATATATTATAATATAACGTTAATTGATAATATAACGTTCATGTTAAAAAGTGATGCCGATAAAGATTTTCAAGTGGGCCTTGATCCAGAAAAGGTTCAAAACCACTGCACTAGACCATTGGTTCTCAAAGTGGGGGGTACCAGGGGTCCTTGGGTGGGTACCAGGGGTTCCCCAGCTAAATTAGTTAATAAAGCGTCACAATCATTTTAACCACTTTATCCATATTTTATACTGGCTATTCAAAAATAGCAGATATACAAGCTCATAGCGCGGCACCGAGCCGTGCCGCGCTATGGGCTTGTATATCTGCTATTTTTCTTGCTTCTTGGGGTCTCTGGCACGACATTCTTTTCAGGTGGGGGTCCGCGGCCAAATACATAATCAATGTGGGGGTCCTTGGCACGAAAAAGTGAGAACCACTGCACTATAGACCACCATGCCCATAATGAGAAATAAGAAATCTGAGACGACCTAACTTGTAATAATAATGGCACAATCATTATGCTTTACTCTGATGACAGGCATTGCAGAAGCCCCACCACTGTGCACTCTTTCATTATACAGCAGTGCTGTCAGCTTTTCCCAAACAATTCCTCTTTGGTTCTATACTAATGTCCACACACAGGAGGACTGACTGAGCATGCACATAACGTTGATGTAGAGAGTGCACAAAAGCAAGAGTCAAAGTAAAGCACTGTGGTTTTCTAGGTCAGGCTGGAAGCGTTTTTCATATTCATATGTATATTTACCCCCCAAGACAAAACAGAAAAGATCAACTTTTAAATGTGAAAGCGTGCAGACAAACACATTTTGAAAGAGGGATGTAGCTGGACTGAACCTTCCCACTGGGCTGTGCTGACTTGTAATCTGGTGTCCTTTGTGTGACTTGTCTTTTGTTGTTGTTGTTTCTATCAGCTGACTCTGAGGCAAAATAGCATCTCCCTGTAGGGATACAGAGGATTCTGTTAAACTTGCTCTTCTGACACACAGTCCAAATCAAAGTCAGCTGAAATGTGCTCTCTCCCTCTGTGTGTGTGTGTGTGTGTGTGTGTGTGTGTGTGTGTGTGTGTGTGTGTGTGTGTGCGTGTGTTTTAACAAACTGGCCTCAGATGAACTCTGCTGCCTTGTTTGCCAGTGCAATGTATCCCAGCGGACTGTGCATGCAACACTCTACTCTACCATATTAATGTTCAGTTTGTATTTAAGGCAGCATGTAATTCTTCTCGTCATATGCCCCCTCTGAGACATGCATGCTGGTATGTATTCAAGTCTCCATAGTGAATGTGCAGGGCTTTGCAGTGTGGGGGGTAGTGGAGTAGCGCTATAGTGTTTTCTGCACAAGGACACTTGAGCACATTTTCTTGGAATCCAACTTTGTGTTTTTATGGCCTTGTACACACACACACACACACACACACACACACACACACACACACACACACACACACACACACACACACACACACACACACACACACACACACACACACATGTACGCGTGCACGCACGCACGCACATACTGTACACATACACATACACATGCGTGTGTATGTGCGTGCCTGCACAAAACTCATGTAACTCGGTACACATCATCTCTGTAGTCATGTGATCTGCTATTTTAGAAAATGTTTTTAATCTTGAGAAAATGTGAAATGTGGAATTGTATTGCTTTTTTTTTTTTTACACAAATCTTGAGAATCTTGGGAAACTTGAGGAACACACTAAGGAGACATTACTAGCAATGACCTAGGCTACATACCATTATATGCAAACCATGCTGGAGGTCTTTTATGTGCCAAACTGTTTGTTAGAGACGTTCTCCAGTGTTTAAAGGTTTCTCTGGTCCAACATTATTTCAGATGGGGGGCCCGTGGCCAAATATACGGGGGGGTCCTTGACAAGAAAACGTTTGAGAACCAATGATTTATATGACAATTTAATCGTAAATGTCATGATCGTAACAACCCTAACCATAACAAGGCCCCAGCTGTATAGTCCTTCTCCGTTATAAACGGACGCGACACAGCTTCATGACACAACAATAACTCTTTGACGCGTATTATAAGCCAATTAAGCCTGAGCAAATTAACAATTAGGAGCTAATCAGTTTGTAATGGAGAGCACCTAGCCGAGAGGATCTGGATCTCACCAATTCTGTGGCTCTGCTGCTTTGGGAATTGGACCACATTGGTGTTGTGTAGTTGTACATCGGCTATTTTTGCTACAATTTGGGCCTTTTGGCATTCTCCAATTTGAGATGCTACAGTAGCTTCTTTCCTGCACTCGGGTCCATTCGTCCAATAATATAATTGTAATAATTGTAATTATCCCTTTATTATTACGTTTGTGACTATTATTGGCTATTTGAGTGGTGAGCTTATACTACTGGTGAGAGTGCAGATGCAATGTGGACCCCTGGAGTGAGTGTGGAAATTAGCAGCCCTCTCCATCATTAAAGTTGCCCACCCCTACGTTAGTTACACTAACATTGTTGTTCTGGTAAAGAAGTGCTTATTTATTAATGTATCCTTTAATACATTTTAGTGTGTGTGTGTGTGTGTGTGTGTGTGTGTGTGTGTGTGTGTGTGTGTGTGTGTGTGTGTGTGTGTGTGTGTGTGTGTGTGTGTGTGTGTGTGTGTGTGTGGCACAGAAGCAGCTACAATAAATCCATTCCCCCCCATGTTTGTGGACATTGTGTGGGCTCAGGCAGAACACTAATGATAGGTGAAATACCCCTGAAAAGGTTGTTTACAAGAAAACAGGCACGCACGCACGCGCGCACACACACACACACACACACACACACACACACACACACACACACACACACACACACACACACACACACACACACACACACACACACACACACACACACAGGTCTGCCTAAAAAACCTGCAGTTCATTCGCAATACGGCTTGAGTCATTACTAATACAAGGATGAACTACTACATAGCACTCCAGTCAGTTCTTATCTCCAGATCGCTCAAAGAATATTTTGCAAAATATTACGACTGTATTGGTTTATAAATAATTAAATGGTTTAGGGCCAACATACGTATATATTTCTGATCTTCTGCTATATGCTTTGAACCATCCAGACTTCCCAAGGTCTGGGCTAGGTCTGTTTTCTGAACCCAGCATCAAAACTAAAGGTGGAGTAGCAGTGTTTGGGTGTTATGCACCACAACAAGCTCCCAGCTGCAACACAGACGTTGACCTTTTCTGCTTTCTTTCACTGAGGTTTTTGATTCATTTATTGTGCACTGTAATGTTATTCTTTTGCTCATCCCCTATTTTCTTTTGCACTTTAGTCTTAATTGTTGCCAGATGTACCATCATTTTACCCGCTGTACGGTCAATAAAGCCAGAAACGCCCAAATTTACAATAAGTTCGACATATCACAAAAAGGTCCATGCTAAATTAAATTAAAAAACATACTAAATTCCCTGGCTGCTGATTCAGGATCCGGTTTGGCTTTGCACAAGAAGTTAGTAAGTCAGTAAATCTGATCTTAGATCTGTACTTATAGACGCATTAAACACGCTGGTCGTGTCTATCCAGTCCAGTTCCAGGCTTTTATTTGTAAGGTACAAGTTGTTGCTTCCACACAGCATGTATTGTGCGTTTTCCTCAAGTAGGCATGTCAAACAAGGTATTTCTTACAATAAATACACACATTTTGTGAAGTTTCATATTTATACCCTTTGTTTTTTGCTATGTACCATAATTTTCTTTAAAACACGATAATTTTAAGGCTCCGATACGATAATTTAACATTTCCCATCTGGCAACACTGAAGCTCTTAATGGTTTGTGTAAAGCAGTTTGAGTTGCCTTGTTGTTGAAATGAGCTTTACAAATAAACTTGCCTTGCCTTCTGCATTAATCCCCTCAACCAAACCCCAACACCCACACAGTGGTGGAAAGTACATGTACTCAAGTACACTTGAGAAAAATGTTGAGGTCCTTTTGCTTGAGTATTTCCACCGTAACTCCTCAGAGGCAATAATTATACTTGTTTACTCCACTACAATTATTTGACAGCTTAGGTTACTAGTTTATTTGCAGACTCAAAACATAATGTACATTAACCACTTAAGCCCTATTTTATACTTAAGCTATTCGAAAATAGCTGAGCTAAAAGCTCACAACGTGCCACGATGCGACGCGCGCACTGTGAGCTTGTAGATCTGCTATTTTTTGAAGAAGTTGACAAAATTGTGACAAATCTGTTTACTTTTTTTTGTATTGTAAGTATATTGTAATGCCAATACTCTGTATTTTTACTTAAATAAAATGCTGAATACAGGCCTTTTACTTGTAACAGAGTATTTATGTATTGCGGTATCGCTACTTTCACTTAAGTAAAGCTAAAATGGGAGTACTTCTTACTGCCCACACATCGGCACATGCGGCTCATCAGAGCTCTGCTCTCCCTGTGCATTCCTGTGTGATCCCTTGCTGAGGGTGTGTCTGTCTGTCTGTCTGTCTGTCTGCCTGTCTGTCTGTCTGTCTGTCTGGCCTCCCCTGTCTGCAGGCCTCCCCTGCTCTCCTCCTTGCACATATCACTGGCTGCTGCATGTTGGGCAACACACACACACACACACACACACACACACACACACACACACACACACACACACACACACACACACACACACACACACACACACACACACACACACACCAGGGCTGTGTCTTCATATTGTTGATGTCGGGCAGAAACCTTGTATCTCCATATTTCAACTCTTTATGTTTTTTCGTGAATTAATGCCCTACTTCGACACACTATACAATATCACAAAAAAAGTAGAAAAAAATGTAGTCTGTAGATCGGCAATGTTTTTGTTATTTTTGAAAAGTCTTTAAAGTGAACGTTAAAGTGGTTAAGTCAAGTTTGTCTGTGGGTTTTTATGAATATTGAACCAATGACAAGACCATGTGACTAGTGCAGCGGATTAACAATAAAATCGTGCACTTTTTGTAAGAAGCGTGAAACTTTCAGCATAGTTAGTAAATACCATAATATACATGTTACCTCATGAACAGGACCAGTAGTCTCTGGGAACCTTATGTGAAAACAAAGTGCATGGAAACAAATCCAGAACCTGTGAAATAAATGTTTCACAACGCGGTTCGCTTGGTTCTTTACTAAAAAAAGATAAAGTATTATGTCCAAATGTCCTTGTGTGTTGTTGCCCCTACACTCTGGCACACAGCATGTTTACGTGGGAGTCACCTCTGTGCATGTGCACTAATTCCTATACAATTCTTCATAGTTTGAGGGGTTCCACTCAGGGGTTCCCGGCCCACAGGTTGGGAATCGCTGGCTTAGGGCATTGGTTCTCAAACCTTTTCGTGTCACTTACTTACTTACTGCCCTTTATGCCGGCTGGCATGTAGGGCAGCAACAAAGGATCTCCACTCCTGTCTGTTCTGGGCCAGCGTCTTTATAGAACCCCAGGTGTGATGCAGGTTCTTCAGCTCTCCCTCCACTGTCCTGCGCCAGGTGTTCTTGGGTCGGCCTCTCTTACGTTTACCGTCTGGAGTCCAGTGAAGGGCAGTTTGGGTGATGTTGTCCTGCTCTCTACGTATAACATGTCCAATCCATTTCCACCGCCTTCTTATAAGGATGGTAGCCATGTTGTCCTGTTTACACAGGCTAAGAAGGTGTTGGTTGGAGATGGTTTTGGGCCAGAATATTCGCTGTGTTTTCCGTAGGCTTTTGGTGTGGAAGGTTGACAGTTTGTGGAGATCATTTTCTGTCGTTCTCCAACATTCAGAACCATATAGCAGGGTAGACAGTACGCAGCTCTGGTACAGTCTCAGCTTGGTGTTGGTGCTGTACTGGGCCGACTTCCAGACGTTGTTAAGCCTCTGTAAGGTGTTTCTGGCCTTGCCTTGCTGAGTCTGCTTGTGATGTCTTTGTCTGCACCTCCACCATGACTGACAACGCTGCCTAGGCATGTGAAATGATCTGTTGTGGGTAGGTTTATTCCATCTATTTGTATTGGTGAGGGGTTTGGGATGTTCAGCTTCATCAGCTCTGTCTTCTTCTGGTTGATCTTCAGACCTATTTGTTTTGCAAAGGTGTTCAAACGACATGCTTTCTCTTGCAGCTGCTGGTGTGTGTGAGAGAACAAAGCCAAGTCGTCTGCAAAGTCGAGATCTTCCACTTGTGAGAAGAGAGTCCATCTGATGCCTCTTTGTTTGTCTTCGGTGGTTCTTCTCATCACCCAGTCTATGACCAGGTTGAAGAGCAATGCAGGCATAACGCAACCTTGTCTCACCCCTGTTTTGACTGCGAAACTGTGTTGACTATTTCCAATGTGGCATGTGAAGTTGTTATAGAAACTCTTGAAGGACAAGTTGTTTTGGAATCCCATATGCCCTTAGTTTTCTCCATAAGCTGTCTCTGTGAATACTATCGAAAGCCTTCTCGAAATCCACAATTTTTCGTGTCAAGGACCCCCAAATTGATGTGTCTTGGCGGCGACCCCCTATCAAAAATATTTTGTGCCACAAGCAAAGATTTCAGTAAAAACAATTCACTTATTCACAAAAATATATATATATACAGTACATTCAAAATATGTGCACAAATCTTTTTTTTTTTTCAAAAATAGCAGATCTACAAGCTTGTATATCTGCTATTTTTGAATAGCAAAAGTATAATATATTATGGTTAAAGTTCTTAAAATGATTGTGATGCTATATTAACACATTTTGCTGGTGACCCCTTGCTGGAACCCCCTCAAGGACCCCTGGGGGTCCCCGGACCCCACTTTGAGAACCAATGTCTTATGGAGGGGAGGGAACGAGGGAGGTAGAGAAGGAGATATAGAAGGGATGGAGGGTGAAGTAATGGTGGCAGGGGACAGATAAAGACAGGGTAGATAAGGGCGGCTAAGGGCAAAGGGGGGAATGGGTCGAGATAGGGAACCGTGCACAGAGAGAGAGAGAGAGAGAGAGAGAGAGAGAGAGAGAGAGAGAGAGAGAGAGAGAGAGAGAGAGAGAGAGAGAGAGAGAGAGAGAGAGAGAGAGACGGAGGATGAGAGACGGTGCAGTGTGGAATGACGCCTGCATGCCTGGTTGGTTCGGGGGCATGAGTGCAGTTTTTGATACACAAACAGAGCTCTTAAAGGAACATCGAGCTTGGGGATGTTTTTGAGGGGCCAAAGTTTTCACTTTGAGAACCTCTGGCACAGAGAATAGTGAAGAGGCTGCCGGTCGGTGTTATACACAGAGGAGAAGAGAAGGGCCTCTTTTAAAGGCTGACGGTAATTGGATGGATGACTGAAGTGTCTGTGTTTTGGTATTACGGCCCCGCGCCGACATCAGTCCTGTTAGGATTATGAGAAGTGAGTTTACTAAACACGGAGAAGGCCACGCTATCAATTAGAAAGGACGAGTTTCTCATTACCTTGATGGGTTTCTCATTATGTCGCCGGCAGTGTCGTTATTGATTACAGCTACAAAGTCCCAGGTTACTGCTTACAAATACAGTGTGTGTGTGTGTGTGTGTGTGTGTGCGTGTGCGTGTGCGTGTGCGTGTGCGTGTGTGTGCGTGCGTGCGTGCGTACGTGCGTGCGTGCGTGCGTGTGTGCGTGCGTGCGTGCGCACTTAGCTTGGACCATAATACTGTATACTGTATGTTTTTTCAAACACAGTAAACACAATATAGTAATGTTTCTGCACAAAAAAAGTGCAGCCATTTTATTACAGCTCTGAGTGGTGAAGTCATCATGGTATATTGCACTCTTTTGCTGTTGTTAATGTATTTCATTTTAAATAAATAAGTTTGGAAAATGGTGCATTTCAGAATTCAGGAGCTGCTTTTTAAAACCAAAATAAGCTTTTGGTCAGATGAAGTTCTAGGCTAAAAAGTAATAAAAAAAAAAAAGATAATTAGACCTACAGTGTGTCCAGCTCAGTGTCGTGCAGCCACGCCCTCGTCTTTGGTCCCACTTGGGAGAAGACCTCCTCGGACGGTTGCTCTACACAGAGCACAGGTGGTGTTGATTATGTGGTCGGCAGTCTGCTCAGGCTCACCGCACTCGCATGCTACGCCGTCTGCCAGGCCCCACTTCTTCATAGACCATTTAAAGCAGCTGACCCTGGTACATAGGCGTTCGGCAGGGTCCGGCGGACCAGGAATTCATGATGAATTACAAGGAATTAATGCTTAATTAATGCTTAATTAATGCTTAATTAACGTTTAATTAAAGCTTAGTTAATGTATTATGTAATCATAAATGAAGCGTTCATTACGGGTGCCTTTACGTTATGAGCAAGGGTTGCCCCTAGTTGTATAGTCTCATGCAGTATGTGCCAGTCATGTTTCTAGGCGTTCCTTGCTAAAGCCAGGTAGCAGCCTGTCTTTGGAGGCTGGCCGAGGAAATTCCCGCCAGGGCTGGCACAGCTGGGCTTCAGACAGCCAGTTATGATCCGGAGAGCGTTGTTAATCCATTCAGACTGGGAACACATCTGTGTAACCACTTTAACCAGTATTTTATACTTTGGCTATTTGGCTAAAGTGGCGCGGCGCTATGAGCTTGTATACTGTATATCTGCTATTTTTGAATAATCGTAAAAATGTGTCCAAATCTCTGAATATATATATACTTTCAAAGATTTGCACACATTTTCATGATTTTTCAAAGAAATTGCAGATCTACAAGCTCGCAGCGCGGCACTCGGTGCCGCGCTATGAGCTTGTAGATCTGCTATTTTTGAATAGCCCAAAGTTTAAAATAATGGTTAAAGTTGTTAAAATCTAAAATGACAGATGCGTTCCCGGTCTTAATGGGTTAATGGCACAGTCAACCTTCTTGACATGTGGGCCTCTACTCCTGGCTGGAGTGATTAATTAATTAGACTAATCCGTTTAAATAAAGAGTGTTGAAGATTTAAAGACTTCAGAATGTGTCAGTATACTGTACATAATGAACCAATGACTTCAAACATTGACATGATGTCTTTCCCATGTCTGTGCAGCCCGCAAAACACTCACGCCCGACTCAGGAGGTCTGGTAGTTTTTTAATGGGAAGGAGCCTTATAGAGATGAGTAGAGGGTGCGTGCGCGCGTGCGTGAACTCACAACTTTGAGCTATACTGTTTCTGACTTTGAGGCTGTAAATGTCTATCCTGAACCAAATCGATGATCACGGCCCGTGCTATGATGCTACAACACAGCGTATACGGAATCAAGGTGTGCAAATAGAAGGAGACAAACCGGCGGACCAAAGACCGCAGGGGAGACTCGCCTCCCTGCTATTTCGTGATCGCTCAGCATCTCACTTGATGCATTACAATGATGCTCCGGTCAAGGACATAGTCTTTTTTTTTATCAAAACAGATTGTGTATTCTTTTAGCCAGTGATGGTTCAACCTGGCTTTAGAGTAATCCTGATAATCCCCCACCCACACTGTGGTCTGCACCCATGGTTCTCAAAGTGGGGTCCGGGGACCCCCAGGGGTCCTTGAGGGTGTTCCAGGGGGTCCCCAGCTAAATGATGGATAGTTAGGAACCAAATGGACCCTTATGGGTCTGTAATTATAGGTCAGTGATTATAGGGCAGTGAAAGGAACAGCTCTCTCCTACCTCCGGGCTATGGTTGATGCCTACACCCCTGCCCGACCACTTCGGTCTGCCACCTCGGGGCGACTGATTGCCTCGTCACTCAAGGGTCCTTCTGGTCGATCGACACGGTCACGACTTTTTTCTGTTCTGGCCCCACAGTGGTGGAATGAACTTCCCACTGAAGTCAGGACAGCAGAGTCACTGCCCATCTTTCGCCGCAGGCTGAAAACCCACCTCTTCAGGAAACACTACCCTTCCTCTTTGCCTGGCCTACTTGTTGTTAACTAGTTGTACGAACTCTTGTTTTAGTTTACCTATGTTGAATACACTTATTGTAAGTCGCTTTGGATAAAAGCGTCTGCTAAATGACTGTAATGTAATGTAATGTAATGTAATGTAACTCAGAGAGTGTACAAATGGAACCAAATGGACCCTTACGGGTCCATTTGGTTCCATTTTGTACACTCTCAGAGTTAAATTAACATTGATTTTACAATAGAAATTGGGGTCCCAGAGATATAAATGCCATTAAATGGGGGTCCGTAGCCTAATGCATGTCAAACTGGGGGGTCCTTGAAATTAAAATGGTTGAGAATCACTGCCATAGAGCTGTAAAAAATCTTCTCTTGTGGGGGTCCCTGGCATGTCTTTTCAAATGGGGGTCCACAGGCTAATAAGTGTCAAGTTGGGGTTCCTTGACATGAAAAGGTTTGAGAACCACTGGTCTACACGATGAAGTCTGATCTCTACTGCATCATAAGCAGTGGCGGAAGTACTCCAGTTATTGAGTCAAAGTATAGATACTCCTGGTCTAAATATTACTCAACTACAAGTGAACGTTGCTCTTTAATTTGTACTTGAGTTGAAGCGCTGGAGTACTTGCTTTTAACCTCCCTAGCGTCCCTATTCTGGGTCCAACATTAGCCGAAAATATCAACATATCGACAATGGCATCTCCTCAAAATATTTGCTGTATGTATGTGTACTTTTACTTTTGGTACTAGATTTTTTTGTTTTGACCCCTCCCAACCCCCCTCCCCACACACATTTCTGTGTTGTATCCTACTGGCTCACCTGCTAGTGAGGAGCCCCCACCGGGAGGACTCTACGTCCTCCCGCCCAACAGTCCCTGCTAACACGTGCCTCCCTAGCCCGTAGGAGTACGTGCAGTGACTTTAAGTAGATTTAGATGCCAATAGTTTTGTACCTTTACTAAAATAAAATGTTAATGGCAGGACTTGTTATAACAGTAGTATTTCCACATTGTGGTATTGCTAGTTTTACTTAAGTAAGGCAGGCTACTTCTTCCACCACTGGCGGCATCTTAACCCTCGGGCATTGATCAAAATCAATACCGAGGGAATGATCTCAGCTTTCCTCAAGTCTTTTATTTTGTACCTAGCTGTGAGCACCTCCTTCACATCCCTCAGTGTGTCTGTCACTGGCTGTTAGGATCACTTTGTCCCTTTCTGTTTACCAGGTGTAAAACACAATGGACTGCTTGGTCTTTCACAACCTTGTTTACGCTCAGATAGTCATGGAACATTTTGCTCCAATTTCTACCTGACTCTTTTAATCCATACAGTGATTTCTCTACACACACACACACACACACACACACACACACACACACACACCAAACCTGTTTTTGATTGTATTAGATTTGAACTAATAACCATCTGTTTTTTCATTCAAATCTATTTATACATCTGTTGTCGGGCAGAAACCTCATACCTCCTTATATGTTTTGTAAATTAACCATACACGAGTGTCGCACAAAAATCGTGAAAATAGCCGAACTACTCGTAGATAGGCTATTTTAGGCACTATTATAAAATGTTTTTAAAATAATAATAGAAAAGGAACGTTTTTGGACATTCAAGGTTTCCACCAGGCGATATAGAATCAAGAATCAACTTTATTGTTTACTTTATTAGTTTTTGTGCGAGTGTGAGATACATGATTATATTGGGAATTGAGATGCATGATTATATTATTTGCTAAAACAGGCATACCCCCATATGATTTATTATTCCATTTATTCCATATGATACATTATTGTATTTCATTTAATTTCATTATTATGTTGTTTACATTATTCTGTGAACTGTGGTTAAAGCATGGCACATAAGATACATTTACTAAAGCTGTGAAACAGTTTATCATTCTGGGTATTGCATTTGGGACAGGCAATCTTTGGGCAGCTAAACACTCACTGTGCAACGCACACGTTGGCCAGCAGGGGTCCTGTGTTCAGATTAGGACCAGAGTTTGCAACGAGTGGAAGTGTTGCTCTAATGTGCCTTTGTCTGTATGTTTACAGGTGAGAAATGATGAGATAAAGTGTATAAAAGTGACAGTGAACATGTTAAATGAAGGTATAGACAGAGAAGAGTATCTGTGAAGCAAATGTGTGTGTGGAATGCACATTAGATGTCATTAGAAATGCTTACCTGTTGTGATACCTACTGTGACCTGTAGTTGGGCTAAGAAGCTCATCTGTGGCCTGGAATGAATGAGATGTGAATGGTGTATTGTGTAAAACGTTTTCATTATGGTTCTAGCAACCAGAGTAATGTAATGCAGCTGATGTATTTCGTTTTGGGGAACACAAGTATTATACTGTTGTTAATGTGAGCTTTGATGCATTTGATAATTGTGATTATTTTGACACAAGAAAGAAAGTCACTTTGTGATTTCTGTATAATATGTACTGTTTACCAGTAAGAGTTAAAGTATTTACTGCTGTCTTATGCAAATGAGAAGATGCACCTTAGTGATATTGATATTATTGATATTGTGATATGATGCTGTGTTCAGATTAGGACCAGAGTTTGCAACGAGTGGAAGTGTTGCTCTAATGTGCCTTTTGTCTGTGTGTTTACAGGGAGAAATAAATCACCTTTAAATCCCTGCACACTGGAAAATGATCATTCCTATCCAAGTGTGTAACACGAGCCCCATCGTTTTGCTGTTTTCCACAAAGGGCAAAGAAGAAAAAGGTAAATGGGTATTGAGTTGACATCCATGATCCATCTGATGTAAAATGCTGAATGCTCTGCTGATTTTTGAATTACCGCCCCCTGCTACTTGTCATGTTGGCAGTGGGAGAGAGTGTTTCATCATAATCTAAACAACTGGTTTTCAATGTGAGGATCCAGAGGGGTCCGATGACCCCCCTGGTTGTCTTTGGGGGGTTCCAGGGGTTCCCAGCTAAATCATTGATAGCAGTGGCGTGCAGAGACATTTTGAGGGGCAGGTGCTCAAGTAAATTATACTCTTTTTTTCCCTCTACACCTATACCTCTTTGCCAAAAATAGCAGACCTACAAGCCCACAACGCCTCGCAGCGCGAGGCGTTGTGAGCTTGTAGATCTGCTATTTTTGCCTAAAGTTCTCCTCAGTAAAGGGATGCTAGGTTTCGAGTGGTTATGGTAAAAAGAAAAATCATATCACATAAAGATTTGGCGGACCCACTGTAGTAACTCTTGAGGACCCCCTAGGGGTCCCAGACCCCCTGTTGAAGACCCCTGCTGTAAACTGGGAAAAAAAAAATGTTTTTCTTTTTTTCAAAAGGGCACTTCTGGTCAAGAGGGCAAAGGGCAGGTGCTCTAGCACCACCTAGAGTCTATCTGTGCACGTCCCTGATTGATAGGAACCAAATCCGAAACCTTAAGCGTCTAAGCATCTCTACATATTCAGCCGCACCGCGATTATTAATAATTTGAATCGCCGATCTACAAGTTAGATTAGAAGAAGATTAGAAGTTTGTTGTCGAAGTTTCACTACTTTTGTGGGACACTCTTGTATGATCAATGTAGGGCCTTCATTTACGAAAAAGCTAATATAACACATCAGAAATTGAACTCATACAGGCACAAGCAACAAAATACAAGTTTGTGGGGTCCTCAAAAATACTGTGCCAAAACAACATATTAAATAACAGTGATAAAAACTAAGAAGAAGCCATAAAGCAGTAGCAACATCAGCGTAACACAATAAAGGGAGAGAAATAAAAATATATACGGTACATATGCAAATAAGGCATATAAAAAATGTTTACAGTTTTTTTTTCTTTTTGCCTCTTGTCCATTGTCCTTGTTTATGGCTCTTACAGCCGTCGGGTAGAAGCCGTTTCTGAGCCTAGAGCCCCAGGGCTTTAAATCGCCACATCATCTCAAATAGTCTGTTTCCGCGATGTTGCTTGTACACACCACCTTCCAATGGACTTGCAGAACCCAAGAGAGACAGTGATGCCTTTAAGCCCTGGGTGGTAGCAGAGTAGAATGACTTCAAGCTTTTTTGTGACACCTTGATTTTCCTTAGATGTCTAAGGCGGCTGGCAGTGGTGTAAAGTAACTAAAGTACATTTACTCAGGTACTATACTTAAGTACAATTTTGAGGTACTTTTACTTTACTGGAGTATTTCCAATTGTCTATACTTACTTCTACTCCACTACACTACATCTCAGAGGCAAATATTGTACTTTTACTCCACTACAATTATTTGAAAACTTTAGTTGCTAGTTACTTTGCAGATATACGATTACTATATTATAAAACATACATTAACCACTTTAGCCCTATTTTATACTCAAACTATTAGAAAATAGCCGATCTACAAGGTCACGTTGACACGTTGTGAGCTTGTAGATCTGCTATTTTCAAACATTTTAGTACTTTTACTTTTGGTACTTTAAGTACATTTGGATACCAATACTTTTGTACTTTTACAATTTTGAATTCCGGACTTTTACTTGTAACAGAGCACTTCTACATTGCAGTATTGATACTTTTACTTAAGTAAAACCTTTGAGTACTTTTTCCACCACCCATGCAGGCCCTCATAGCCGGGTTCAGACCCAGGTGGTTTAGTTTGCTAGCCAGCCTGGTGGGGACTTGTAACAGAGTATTTCTGCATTGTGGTATTGCTACTTTTACTTAAGCTAAATAAATCAGAGTACTTTTTTCACCATTGATTCTAGAAATGTTAAAACTTCTTTCTGTCCACATTTGATAAGGTGTGTGTGTGTGTGTGTGTGTGTGTGTGTGTGTGTGTGTGTGTGTGCGTGTGCGTGCGCGTCCCTATCACTTTGTGGTGCATGTACAGTACACGGGTGTATGATTGCGATGTGTGTGTTTGCACCATTACATTTGCTGTGCTTGGCAGAGATACAGTTGGAGAGTAATCAGCAGGCATTTTACCCCAGACACCATAAGTAGTGTTGAAATTACCTTCCAATTTTTCATCCGGCTATAGAGCACATCAGCTGTGCAAACCCCACCACTCTCATCTTACTCACCCTCTCACTTAATAAGCCTCACTTCAACAGTGCATCCTGAAGTCATAGGATGAGTCATAAAAAAGCGCCTGGTAAAAATCCATTTCTTATTACGTTAGTACTTTTTTCGCATTCATCTTTTCCCACTAGGCGTGCAGCCAGTGAGATGAATATGAGTAGCGAAGCGACGGTGAGAAACTACTATACCAACTATATGAATATGGCTGCAGTTGAGGTTTGTGCATGAACAAAATATATTCATACTTGTACACTTGCACATAATATAAAGAGTCATTGATATAGACAGTCTGTTGCTGTGCTCTGTTGTTCTCTCTCTCTCTCTCTCTCTCTCTCTCTCTCTCTCTCTCTCTCTCTCTCGCACACGCACACGCACACGCACACGCAGACGCACACAGATCCTCACACACAGATCTGCAAGTTCACAACATTGCGACAATTGAGCCTGTCGATCTTCTAATTCCAGTGCGAGACAGCTCTTTTCATTAGTTTTAGTGTTGGTTTTAGTGTATTTAAGTTTTGTAAGCACACAATGCTGTTATCTTAATGATTAAGATAAAATAACCCTGCTTGGATTCCCTGCCTGCCCCTTGTCAGAGTTGTTTGCCATCGTGACTGTCTGCTCTCCCAGTTTGGACCCTGCCTGAAATGTCTGTTTTCTGGGGTCTAGAATTCTGCTCAGCCTCTTGTCAGATTTGTGGTCCTTATTGTGACTGATTTCCCAGTTTTGACCTTGCCTGGTAAATTGTTTTTCCCTCGCAACTTTGTCTCTATCCTACTCACGCTTTTTTGGTTCCACCTGTCAGTATCTGAGAACATTACACTAAATAATGTTGTCACAGCCGAATCACCTGCTATACGCCATACATACAGCCATACAGCCATACAGCCAGATGGGGATTTTGAATTCGACCGAGTCATTTCCCTTAAAGATGGAGTGCCACGGTCCTACTTACTTCTAAATAATGATCATTGGGGCATTATGATTAAATATCGTCTCTGTCGGGTGGAAACCTCATACATCCAAAACTGTTACTATACAAATTCAAAAATAGCAAATGTATCAGATCTACAAGCTCAAAACGCATCACTTTGCGTCGCATTTCAAGCTTGTACATCTGCTGCTTTCATACTTTTGTGTGACACTGTAGTATGATCAAGTAGTAGACAGAATGTTCTGTACGTTTGAAATGGAGTTTGAAACACAGAGTTTATTTTATTTTATATTGTACAGCTATGCAATGATGTTTATCATTATATGTTGTGTCCTGTAAGTCCATGTGGGTGACACAAAAATAAAGATATCTATCTATCTATCATAGGGCAAAAAAAACACAGTTTCTGCCCCATCAGAAACGATATGGAGGAAGAACGTGTTTTTCAAAAGGTGCACAGTAAAGCCCAGTACATGCTCCTTCTGACGTCCAAACTTGTCTTCGGAAAGTGAGGTGATATAACTACAAATTGACGTCATTCAGAACTTCTGATGGGTGGTCTCAGAACTTTCTCTCGGAACTTGTGCCGACTCTCCGAATTATAGTTCGGAAAGCCTGTCCGAACCAGAGGATTTTCCGACACCGGAAGGAGCATGTATTGGCCATAAGTGTTAAAATGATGTTTTTCTGTGGACACGTCTGAGGACCACCCCACTTCATACATAATTTCATATCTGCTGCTATACTTAAACAAGACACTGAGGTACTCTGCCCTTATTTCTATGTTATTTTATTTATTCATTGAGTACACACCTTATGTATATTTTATATTGTTTTGTTGACATCCTCCTCCTCTACTATGATGATTATCTACTGTGCAATTAGTGGGACTCTGGAGCTTGGTTATTGCACTGATGACACTGTTGACACTAACGATATCAGGTTTTTCTGTGATGTCATAACGACACTGTGATTGCGTGATCACAAGTCTCTGAAAGGACAATTATTTAACATTATCAAATTATATATGTGCGTGCATGTAAGGCATGACAATAAGTAATGCAATACATAATAGCGTTACTTTCATGAGTAACAAAGTAAATAATACTTCTATTTCATTTGTATAGCCCTCAATCAGTCAATCAGTTGACTATTACTTGTATTGATTTTTCAGAACTGAAATTCATGTTTGCATGACTCTAAACTTAATTCAATGTTCTATGGCTTTAATGTTCAACTGAATTCAAGTTTGCACGACTCAAGTTAATCTGATTAAATGTCTTGCTATGGGCCCGCTCTTGTATACCTTTGGTGGTTTTGCATAGCATGTATTGATTTCGCTTAGCATGCTGCTTAGCAAAATTTAGGGAACATCTTAAAGAGCGGAGCCATTAATGCCAAGTTTAACTGTATTCCATTTGTTGCAATAAATGGTTAAATCTAATTGTGGCCTGAGTGTTCCTGACTGAATATTTATTAATACTAGTAACTAGTATTAAATACTAGTTAAAAAATAGTGACTAACAGATCAGAGGCTGGGTATAGGGGGGCTGTTGTGATCGTGACATTTTACTTAACCCATTGAGACCTGAAGCCGATTCTACATGTCTCCTAAATCTCAGTATTCTGAAAAACATATGTTTCTATATCAGTGGTGCTCAATCTTTTTCATGTCAAGGACCCCCAAAATGATATGTATTTGGCCACGGACCCCCATCAAAATATTTTGTTCCAGGGACCCCCCAGAAGCAAAGATTTGAGTTAAAAATGTTCGCTTTAAAAGTATTTATATTCAAAGATTTGCACACATTTTCACAATTCAAAAATAGCAGATCTACAAGCTCATAGCGCGGCACTCGGTGCCGCGCTATGAGCTTGTATATCTGCTATTTTTGAATAGCCAAAGTGTAAAATAATGCTTTTTAGCTCAAATCTAAAAATGACACAGTTCCAGGTCTTAATGGGTTAATGATTAAATGTCACACAAGTAATTGTATTTGGCATTCAACTCTTAGAAAAACATGTGACATGTGGCAGAGTGCTGACAGGGGGGGCAGTTAGCTGTGTGGCCTCTGTCCCGGCACTGCCATGTGGACGAACTGCACTCGATGGGCCGTGAAATCAAAGTCATCTCAACGTGATCATACCATTCAACAGCCGGCACAACAAGCCGTGGCCTGTGTCCTGTAGTGTAGATCAGTGGTTCTCAAACAGTGGGTCGGGACCCATGTTTGGGTTGCGGACCAATTTTTATGGGTCTCAAGTAAAAAAATGTTTTAAGAATTTCAAATAGATACAAAAAGATGATGTTTTTTTTATTCCATCATTTTTCAAGTTCACTACTCTCATTGCATCGCATTGCGATGTGCGGTCATGGTGAACTTGTAGATCTGCATTTTTCACTAGTTTGGGTCCCAGAGACATCGTTGGTCTCAAGCTAAAAAGTTTGTTGTAGAATAGAGGATTGCTGCGTTGTCTTCACTTTATTTGCACTCATCGTGGCTCTAATTTGAGATTCCTCATGTCTGTCCAGTGGTGGAAGATTTTTTTTTTTACACCTTTTCCTCCCCAATTTAGTCGTCATGCCAAATGATTCCTCCCCACACACTTGTGTGTGTTTAATTCCAGACTGTATACTGTTCCTACAGTATACTCTCAGCTTATTGGCTCTCAACATTGTCCTATCAAAAAGGACAAACTACCTTCACAGCCATGCGTGAGGCCACATACTTCTGTCATACTAACTTGTTTTAATATTGATTAATACTGTACAATATGTAATATAAAAATGTATTCTAAAAATAGATTCTCTCCAACTTTTTGTTATTCCCATCACTTTCTCACAAACTATTATCAATATTTCATGAGATTATTCCAGATGGATGCCCACAGTGCTGTAATTCTAGTAAGTAAATAACAAATAATATATTCATGTCCTGGGAGTTTTGTTACAGCAATACATGAATTGATGAAGACTTGTTGTGTGCGTGTGTGCGTGCGTGTGCGTGCGTGCTCTTTCAACTGTATGCAATTTGAGAAATGGAAATACGCCAGCAAAGTGAAAGTGCCTCGAAATTGTACTTAAGTATGGCGCTTGAGTAAATGTACTTGGTTACTTTCCACCACTGTTCAGGGCGTTATCCAACCCCCTGGCAGAGGGATTGCTCTACACCTGACAGCATGCAGGCAGGAAGAAAATTGGGCCTTCAAAGTAAATGGAGACAGACAGAGTGGGCAGGCAAGGGCCTGAGTGGGGGGGGGGGGGGGGGGGGGGAGGAGAGAGAGAGAGAGAGAGAGAGAGAGAGAGAGAGAGAGGGGGGGGGGGGGGGAGGAGAGAGAGAGAGAGAGAGAGAGAGAGAGAGAGAGGGGGGGGGGGGGGGGAGGAGAGAGAGAGAGAGAGAGAGAGAGAGAGAGAGAGAGAGAGAGAGAGAGAGAGAGAGAGAGAGAGAGAGAGAGAGAGAGAGAGAGAGAGAGAGAGAGAGAGAGAGATGGTTACAAAATTGGTATGTATTTGGCCACGGACCCCCTGGAACGCGACCCACCCATCTGACCACTTAACACGGCAGCCAATTCGGATGGTCAGATGGGTGGGCCGTGTGCATTCTCATAGTTTACACGTTTATTTTTGTGATCAATCAATTGACTGCTTGGATCAATGGAACTAACAGTTGTTATTTATCGGTATGACAAAACAATCCGGTGCTCATAGTGCGTGCTCATAGCACGCCCACTGCACTCTGGTTGGTTTAGGGAAATGAAACACTTCCTATTCCAGGAACGTCAACAGGCTGGTCCAGGCTCTTAGTTTTGAGCAAACCTAAAAAAGAAAAGCCTGGAGATCGAGGATACTAAAATCTGTAAGGACCGTCCTCATGGGATTCATAGACAATGATGGAAGAAGTACTCAAACGTAAAAGCATCAATACTTTAATATAGATATACGCTGTTAAAAGTAGAAGTCCCGTATTCAAAATGTACTTGAGTAAAAGTACTAAAGTATCGGCCTTAAAATATACATAAAGTACCAAAAGTAAAAGTACTCATTATGCAGAATGTAAGTATCAGCCTCAAAATATACTTAAAGGGTCTACACCATGAATTTTAACTTTTTCTTCATTTTTGTGTGTTTTTGGTCTCCCCCACCTCTCTTCTGTTCCAACAAATACCCGACTTCGAGCATGCAGGCTTTCATAGGCTATCTGTGGTTTGTATGTAAATTGGTCTGAAAACAGTCCGTCAGATGTGTTCCCCCACCCTACGTCACGTCTGGGAACAATTCCTCCCGTTTTTCAGTTCTAACCAAAACAAAAAAATAAAAAAAGTTGTTTTTTTTAAAACATTTTTTTTTTTTTTTTTTTTTTTTTTACTTTTTCCACACAGAACCAGGACATAACATGTATACAAACTGGCTCAATAGCGCCCCGTGCCAAACAGGACAATGTGGTATTGCAGGTGAAAGTGCTTTATAAGCCAGAGAGAAGTTAGTTGGAATGAGTATATCTGAGGCTTGATTTAGGCTCAAACCTTTTGAAAAAGGTTTGAGGGGCATAAACAATATAATATTAAATATTATTATTATTTTTTAAATTCATGGTGTAGCTCCTTTAAAGTACAGTGAGCTTGTAGATCTGCTATTTTCAAATGGCTGAAATATATATGGGGCTGAAGTGGTTAATGTGTTTTGGGATAATAATAATCCAAATCTGCAAAGTAACTAACTAAAGTTTTGATGTAGTGGGGTATAAGTAAAAGTATGGAAAATTGTAATTACTGAAGAAGGTAAAAATACCAAAAATGTAAGTACAGTACTTGAGTGCATTTACTTAGTTACTTTTACACCACTGTTCATAAATATGCACAGAAACTTCCATGGCAATGCGTGCAGCCAGTCATTTCCAAGTTATTTAAACTTGACACCAAAGTGGTGAAGTGACAGATGGACTGAATAATCAACACAGCAATACTTAGAGCTCTGCCCATGGCGGCACTAAAGAAAAGGACTTACCCCATTGAGACCTGAAGCCCATTCTACATGTCTCCTAAATCTCAACAGTATTCTGAAAAACGTATGTTTCTATATCAGTGGTTCTCAATCTTTTTCATGTCAAGGACCCCCAAAATTATATGTATTTGGCCGCGGACCCCCATCAAAATATGTTGTTCCAGGAACCCCCCACAAGCAAACATTTGAGTTAAAAATGTTCGCTTAAAAATATATATATTGAAAGATTTGCACACATTTTCACGATTTTTCAAAAATAGCAGATCTACAAGCTCGTAGCGCGGCACTCGGTGCCGCGCTATGAGCTTGTATATCTGCTATTTTTGAATAGCCCAAAGTGTAAAATAATGCTTTTTAGCTCAAATCTAAAATTGACACAATTTGCAGGTCTTAATGGGTTAAACACGTCATGGCATTGGCATGTCAAAGATGCTCTCATTTTGTTGCATGATGACACTTAACATAAAGTAACTGAATCGGGCAAAAAGCCCAGTAACTAAAGCTAATGTGCATGGCAAGCATTTATAAATAAAAAAAAACTCTCTCGGGTGCAACCGGCTTTGTCGAGCATCTACACGAACACAATTTGGCCCGTGTTCGGGGGAGGGTAGCTGGGGGGGGGGTGATATTGGTCACTGCACGTACTCCTATACGGGCTGTGGCAGCACCTGTCAGCGGGGAGTGTTGGGCGGGAGGAGCAGGACGAAGGCTCTACGTCCTCCTGGTGGGGGCTCCTCACTGGCAGGTGAGTCAGGAGGATAAGACAGCATTGACAACACAGAAATGTGTGTGGGGACGAATTAATTGGCCTAATGACCAAATTGGGGAGAAAAAGCGGTAAAAAAGAATTGGCTACTCTAAATTTAGTAGGAAAAAAAATAAAAAATAAAAACTCTCTAGTCCCGAGGAATAAAAAGGAGGTAGAATTGGAGCCATTAGAAAACGCCATTAAGTGAGGTTGCTAGCTACGGCTAAGAGCAAGCTGTGCTGTGCATGGTGTGAGTGTGCAGTGGTTCAGAACATAGACTGTATAAATGAGATGGACAAAGCCACTCCCCTGCTTTCTACAGACCGAAAATGAAGCCGATTGTTCCAAGACTGTGGGTCCGCCATCTTTCAATATCGCGTCATATGCTGCAGAATGAGACCAGACCATTATTGGTTGGGTAGCTTGTCAATCAAGAGCGTGGGCGGGGAATGAATGCTATTGGTTGTGTAGCTTGTCAATCAAATCAACCCGCCCCTCCTAGAGAATAACCTACTTTATCGTCAATTTTAAAATAAATGGGACCATAATTTAGCAAAACGCATATCCTGATGATTGAAAGGAGACTTTAAACTAGCGACTGGAAGCATATAGAATTTATGACATTTTTTATTACGGTAAGAAAATCTAGTCTAAAGTTTGTCAAAAAACCCATTCACTTGCGTTAAAATAAATTCTTTCTGACACCGCAGGTCGGCGCAGGGTAAAACAGCGCCACTCTGGCCATTCATAAGCTTCCGCGTTGGCCTCATCGTAAATATCCAAGACTTGCCCCTTGGTTCAGAACAGTGTCCTGTGTTGCTCCGCTCTATAAATACACACTGGAGAAGCAATGCATATCGTTGCTGTCGGACAGAAACCGCTCTATCTCCACCGTTTTGTGGGGTTTATCGTCAATGAATGCCTTACTTGGCATCAAAAGTAGCAGATCACACAAGCTGGAAACGTGGCGCAAAGCGCCGCGTTTCGAGCTTGTGGATCTGCTACTTTTACTATTTTTGAATTTTAAAAGTAACAGTTTTGGACATACTCCTCCTCCTACTCCTCCTCCTCTACAGACAATGTAGCTTTTTATTCCTTGTTATTACTTGGACCAGTTGAACTGTTGTGAAGCCACACATTGTATCTGTGGAGACCGAGGGACAGCGAATAGTTCTACGGCACTTCTCAAAACAAATTGCATTACTTTATCTATTAAAATGACAAATGTAACCTTGATAGTGAAAACAAAGTTCCACGAGAGTAATATTAGTTTCCATTATGTGTCATTTCAGTAATAAATGAAATTAAAATGCAATAATCCAATTGACATTTTCATTCTCACACGCTGGTATTGACGTTCTACGACTGTTACAATGAAAATGGAAAAGCTGTTTGACATTTAATTTTCTAAGTCGTATCCAATTTTCCAAAATAGGGCTTTTAGTATAGTTGTTTTTTTTGTTCGTTGTTGCTGGGAGCGTACCTATGAAAAAGTTTAATCAGCAATACAATTGTATACAATATGTAGTGGGGGTCCCTGCTTCAAATCTCTCTCAGCTAAGGCTAGCCTCGCATAGCCAGACTACAGTATATATTTTACTTTTGTTACTTTAAGTACTTTGAAGCCAATACTTTTGTACTTTTACTAAAGTAAATGACATAATACAGGACTTACTTGAGAAGAATACAGGACTTACTTGTAACAGAGTATTTCTACATGGTGGTATTGATACTTTTACTCAAGTAAAACATTTGAGTACTTCTTCACTTCTTTTTGAAGACATTGATCATGGGTTCATTTATAATTTGTATGTAGAGATAGTTTACATAGGTTTCATATGTGATCCTTTCCAGACAGAAAAAAAATAACACACTGTAGCAATCAACAACAGTAGCAGAAACATTAAGTGAACCTTTCTGTCTCCACCAGCTTTTATGGCAAATCGTTTTCTACCATCAAACGCATTATTCTTCTCTTATCTGAAGCATGAAGGGTAGAAATATCAGTTGCCATTTTTATGGCGGCGACAAGAGCAATGCTATTATTCAGGGAAAAAGGAAGAAACATTTTAAAATGCTGTGTGAAAAACAGAAGCTGTAATGTATGGATTACTTTGTAGCAGTGGTTTTCAAAGTGGGGTTTGGGGGACCCTCAGGGGCCCTTGGGGGAGTTCCAGGGGCTTACATATCACACACAATACATTGGTGTGTCTGTCAGTACTTTCTCAGTTTGTGCTGCATGTGCGCACGTGCGTGTAGGGTCTTTGTGTGGGGAAAAAAAGAAGCCAGCTAAGCCAGATAAATGGACAAAACACAAAGAAGAGACGTCTGCAGTGATGAAAGAAGTACTCATGTGTTCAAAATGCATAACATTTTTTTTTTAAATAGCCGATCTACAAGCTCACGATGCGTCGCATCGCGACGCATCGTGAGCTTGTAGATCTGCTCTTTTCAAATGGCCGAAATATATATATATTTTTAATAGTAACCAAAATCTACAATAGTAACTCAAGTTTTCAAATAATTGTAGTGGAGTAAAAGTACAATATTTGCCTCTGAGGTGAAGTGGAGTAGAAGTAAAAGTATTGAAATTTGTAAACGTAAAAAAATCCTCAAAAGTGTACTTGAGTAAATATACTTAGTTACTTTACACCACTGGACGTCTGCCTGCACGACGGGCATAAGCTCTCCTGGGCTGTGTCGTGGAATCTACAGTATGAAAGCAGCCGCATTCCCCTCCAGTGTATGGGTTTGCTACGGGTTGCCAGTAGAGGTGTTCCGATACCGATACCAGTATCGGAAAAGCTGCCGATACTGCCTAAAATGCTGGTATCGGCATCGCCATGTGTGCCAGTCTATGCCATTCTGAGACAACGTCATTTAACCACATGATGATGTTTCATTTACATTCATATTTTGAATGCTTCAGCTGATGTTTCACTGTACTGTTTTATACTCGTACTGTACTACAGTATGTACATTATCATTTTACTCACTTGTTGCTGCACATTTACAATTATTAATGGAATTTATTCCTTGATCAGCAGGAATCCAACCTTTTAATTTCAAGGACCGCCGTAACTCTGAGAGTGTACAAATGGAACCAAATGGACCCTTACGAGTCCATTTGTACACTCTCAGAGTTACAGACCGGCTAGGGTCCATTTGGAACCCCTAAGGAACCCGGAGGGTCCCTGGACCCCACTTTGAGAGCCACTGTCCTAGATTCATTTAAATATACACACTGGTATCGGTACTACTCGGTATCGACCGATACGCAAGTTATTGGTATTGGAATGGGTATCGGGAAGGCAAAAATGTACATCTCTAGTTGCCAGCCAGTACCACACACACACACACACACACACACACACACACACACACACACACACACACACACACACACACACACACCCTCTCCCTCCCAGTTGAACACAGCACAGAATGCGGAGGGATTAAATTAGTCCTGTGTGTTATAATATATCAACCCCCCCCCCCCCTTTCTATGACCCTCTCATTAGCGGGGACCACCAAGGCCCCGCTGCTCCATGACAACAATCTATTAAGAATGGGAATAGGAGAGAGAGAGAAGTCTAGATGGCAGGAATAAGGAGAGAGGTTTGTGCTGTGCACAACATTACATTTAACACCAACATGCAGCCATGTGTTTGCCCGTCCATAATCTTTTTTGGTAGCACTTTACAATAATGACCCGTTATAAAGCATTTATAAACGTTTATAAGTAGTTTGTAAACTATTAACAAATCATTAACAACCTGTTTGTTGACATTCGTAAATGATTATTAAAACCTTTATAACTACAGTTACAAATCATTTGTAAAGTATTAGTAAGTAGTGAACTATTCATGAATAAGCCATTTATATACATCTGTAAAAGATTATTAAATCATTTGTAACGACCCATTCCAAAGCATTTATAAACGTTTATAAGCAGTTTGTAGACTATTAACAAATCATTAACAACCTGTTTATTGACATTCGTAAATGATTAGTAAAACCTTTATAACTACGGTTACAAATCATCTATAAAGGTATTAGTAACTATTCATGAATAAGCCATGTATAATACATCTGTAAATGATTATTAAATCATTTGTAACTGATGTTACATAATATATACAAGCTATTGGTAGCTTGTTCATGTTTAACATATGCTTTGTTAAACATTCCTAAAGTATCTATAAATCCTTAGTACATGTTATTATGTGCCCTATAGTAAAGTGAAGACAGTTCATCATTTACAACTGTCTGTTAATGTGTTTGTTCATGTTTAACATGCTTTGTAAAACATTCCTAAAATATCTATAAATCCTTTGTACATGTTATTATGTGCCCTACAGTAAAGTGAAGACAGTTCATCATTTATGACTGTCTGTTAATGTGGACTTTCTCCTTACCTGTTGCAAACTACCTGGCTTTCATGAATGCAGACACCAAACAATTACTAGAATTATCATTCATGTTAAGCAAATGATGCGTAAGACATTCGTAAAGAGTATGTGAACCATTTGTGGTGTTAGGGACCAAAAAAGTCACTACAAAGTACTACCAATCAACTCTAAATTGCCTGAAACTGGTTTCAGTTTCAGTTTCAGTTGATCTTCTGGAAGCCAGTCTGCAAAGGAAAGAATCATAGGAAAGACATCAATGGGATTTGAACTCATGGCCTCTGGATCATGAATACTGCGTCTCAACCCATTGAGCTAACAGATGGCTGACAAGTACAGCCTTCCTGGTACTTTTCAGTTGATCCTCTGGAAGCCAGTCTGCAAAGGAAAGAATCATAGGAAAGACATCAATGGGATTTGAACTCATGGCCTCTGGATCATGAATACTGCGTCTCAACCCATTGAGCTAACAGTTGGATGACAAATATAGCCTTCCTGGTAGTTTTCAGTTGATCTTCTGGAAGCCAGTCTGCAAAGGAAAGAATCATAGGAAAGACATCAATGGGATTTGAACTCATGGCCTCTGGATCATGTATACTGCGTCTCAACCCATTGAGCTAACAGTTGGATGACAAATATAGCCTTCCTGGTAGTTTTCAGTTGATCTTCTGGAAGCCAGTCTGCAAAGGAAAGAATCATAGGAAAGACATCAATGGGATTTGAACTCATGGCCTCTGGATCATGTATACTGCGTCTCAACCCATTGAGCTAACAGTTGGATGACAAATATAGCCTTCCTGGTAGTTTTCAGTTGATCTTCTGGAAGCCAGTCTGCAAAGGAAAGAATCATAGGAAAGACATCAATGGGATTTGAACTCATGGCCTCTGGATCATGAATACTGCGTCTCAACCCATTAAGCTAACAGATGGCTGACAAGTACAGCCTTCCTGGTGCTTTGACTTGAACAACAAACAAGAAATGTGTTACAGCATAAATATAAATCTTTTTCATGGGGGGCCCTGACACTACATCTTTTCACATTGGGGTCCACTGCCCAAATACATGTCAATTTGGGGGGTTGACAACAAAATGTTTCAGAACCGCAGATTCCAAGGAAACAGCTGTAGGTGAATAGAGTCACTGACTAGTGAGCCGCAGGTAACAGGTTCAAGCCTCAGCTACAGCAGCAAGTCAGGATGTCATATTCAAATAGGTATTATTAGGAGTGAAATGGTTGTGTTTCTTCACCCCAACTGCACATGACATCAGTTTACATGTACGTTATTTTCAGTGATGAAGACAAACCGCACAGACGTTCACTGTACTTTAGTACATTTTGTAAACTTATGACTCTGAGTAGAGTATAGCCTGACTTAAACAAACAAATAACAACTTAGTATAGTCAGATTATTTTTTACACAACTTACATTTTGTAATCAAACTACCGAAACGAAAGTTGGTCACCACCGAAACCAAAGTTAAATCCGAAATAATCACTAAGTGTGGAGGCCAAAATCGTCCCCCCAAAAACCTGTTAGGAGTACGTTTCAGGCAATTTAGAGTTGATTGGTAGTACTTTGTAGTGACTTTTTTGGTCCCCAACACCACAAATGGTTTACATACTCTTTACAAATGTCTTACGCATCATTTGCTTAACATGAATGATAATTCAAGTAATTGTTTGGTGTCTGCATTCATGAAAGCCAGGTAGTTTGCAACAGGTAAGGAGAAAGTCCACATTAACAGACAGTCATAAATGATGAACTGTCTTCACTTTACTGTAGGGCACATAATAACATGTACAAAGGATTTATAGATATTTTAGGAATGTTTTACAAAGCATGTTAAACATGAGCAAACACATTAACAGACAGTTGTAAATGATGAACTGTCTTCACTTTACTATAGGGCACATAATAACATGTACTAAGGATTTATAGATACTTTAGGAATGTTTAACAAAGCATATGTTAAACATGAACAAGCTACCAATAGCTTGTATATATTATGTAACATCAGTTACAAATGATTTAATAATCATTTACAGATGTATTATACATGGCTTATTCATGAATAGTTACTAATACCTTTATAGATGATTTGTAACCGTAGTTATAAAGGTTTTAGTAATCATTTACGAATGTCAATAAACAGGTTGTTAATGATCTGTTAATAGTCTACAAACTGCTTATAAACGTTTATAAATGCTTTAGAATGGGTCGTTACAAATGATTTAATAATCTTTTACAGATGTATATAAATGGCTTATTCATGAATAGTTCACTACTTACTAATACTTTACAAATGATTTGTAACTGTAGTTATAAAGGTTTTAGTAATCATTTACGAATGTCAACAAACAGGTTGTTAATGATTTGTTAATAGTTTACAAACTACTTATAAACGTTTATAAATGCTTTATAACGGGTCATTATTGTAAAGTGCTACCTCTTTTTTTGTTCTGTCCCAGTATGTGGCCATAATTGTATCACGGAAGCGGGTTGTGATCTGACTGAAACAGCCATAATAAGTAGCTTGTTTATTTGACCGCGAGGAGGCTAGAGGAAGTGAAAGAGAGGAAGCATAATATGTCATACTCTAAAGAGATCAGACAGAGATAGTTGAAGACACGCTGTAGGTCCCTGTAGGCCATCTCAGTGTTTCTCCTTTTGCAATGAGAAAATGGATGCAAAACTTGAAGAACAAGAGAGTCGGTAGAGCAGCGGCTCTCGATCTTTTCTTACCTCTTAAAAACCTCATCTGTACTGTATGTGGTCATCTAACCACATACAGTACCACCTAACGTGGTCAGATGTGTGCATTTTCATAGCTTATTTAGTTTATTTTAATGATCAATGCAGTATACTTTAACTTATAGTATCACAAAGAAGACTCACTTCTCAAGGTTTTAAAGATAGTATGACATGGGTGAGAAACACTGGAATTAAGCATACAGTATGCCAGAAGAAGGCAGAGAGAGAGAGAGAGAGAGAGGGAGAGAGAGAGAGAGATTTTATTTTTATTTTAAAAGTTCTTTATTAAAACCACATATTTTCAAATCAGCTCATAGCATTACAATAGTTAACCAATTCAGTTCATCCCAACTACACAAACGAAAAACACAAAATAATAAATATAACCTTCCACAACCTTCCTTTAAGAACCCATTGTCACTTCAAACTTCATTTTAACCATGATAGATTCATCAAAAACACCCGTCCTTGGTTCTGGTGATTGGTGAATCATCCTAATACTTGAGGGGGTCATGTTTTTTTATTGTTATTTTTTTCATATATTTTTTATAATCTTTTGGATAAATGAAAAAAGAAACACGTATTAGGGGCGCAGTATGAGTCACCAGAACCAAGGACGGATGTTTTCGATGAATCTAACATGGTTAAAATGGAGTTTGAAGTTGCAATGGGTTTGTATAGGAAGGGGGCGTGTCCGATAAAATGAATATCTAAATACTGAATCAAGCAACTTAACAACTGTCCAGGGTGCTCACAAAAGCCTGAGTAGACGATAAAATTACCAAAACAAGTTTGAAAGTGAAATATCCCTTTAAGATACTGTATCTGCACGAGAGAGAGAGAGAGAGAGAGAGAGAGAGAGAGAGAGAGAGAGAGAGAGAGAGAGAGAGAGAGAGAGAGAGAGAGAGAGAGAGAGAGAGAGAGAGAGAGAGAGAGAGAGAGAGAGAGAGAGAGAGAGAGAGAGAGAGAGAGAGAGAGAGAGAGAGAGAGAGAGAGAGAGAGAGAGAGAGAGAGAGAGAGAGAGAGAGACAGAGAGACTGAAGGTCATCTCAGTTGACGGGTGATGTTCTGTGCACAGGCCAGGCTGTCTGGAGGTGCGTGTATAGACATTGAGAGTCAGTGGTGGCCCTGAGGCTATATCAGCACAGTGTCAGCAGCACAGCCTGAACTCATTCTTTTCCTCACTTCTGTCTGTCCTGACCCGTGCTTTCTCATACATCTATATCCCTCAGAGCCACTGAGGGTGCCAGGATACAAGGCTGGAGGGCAGGCAGTGGTGGAAAAAGTACTTAATTGTTTTAGTATCAATGCAATGTAGAAATACTCTGTTACAAGTAAAAGTACGGAATTCAAAATTTACTTGCGTAAATGTATTGGTATTAAAATGTACTAAACCCATTGAGACCTGAAGCCGATTCTACATGTCTTCTAAATCTCAACAGTATTATGAAAAACGTATGTTTCTGTATCAGTGGTGTTCCATCTTTTTCATGTCAAGGACCCCCAAAATGATATGTATTTGGCCGCAAACCCCCATCAAAATATTTTGTTCCAAGGACCCCCCAGAAGCAAAGATTTTAGTTTAAAATGTTCGCTTTAAAAATATATATATTCAAAGATTTGCACACATTTTCACGAATTTTCAAAAATAGCAGATCTACAAGCTCATAGCGTGGCACTCGGTGCCGCGCTATGAGCTTGTATATCTGCTATTTTTGAATAGCCCAAAGTGTAAAATAATGCTTTTTAGCTCAAATCTAAAAATGACACAGTTCCAGGTCTTAATGGGTTAAAGTACAAAAGTAGAAAGTACTCAATATGCAGAATGTCCCATTTCACAAGTTTTCAAATGTACTGTATACAACTAGAGGTTCGGGTCACTGCGCGGCCCTCCCGTCTAGCCACTGCGCAGGGCTCCCGTCTAGTATCCTGGCCCGCACATCGGAGACAGAGACAGCAGAGCGTGTCGACGTTCATTGCAACACAGGTGTTTGTGTCGACATGCACATCGAAAGCGAAACGTAAATGCAACATGCAAACCGAAAGCGAAGCGAGACCTAACTTGTTGGAGACGCAGACAGACAAACAGCTTGGAGAGGCAGACACACAAACAGCCACGCATGCGCACGATTCTTGATTGTAGCCTATATGCGGATGTAGAAAATCTTTTGAAAATAGCAGATCTACAAGCTCTCAATGCGTCAGCGTCACATCGCGACGCATTGTGAGCTTGTAGATCTGCTATTTTCATATGCACGAAATGTATATGGGGTTGAAGTGCTTAATGTATGTTTTGTAATAATGATCAAAAACGAAAAAGTAACTAGTAGTAGCCTAACTAAAGTTTTCAAATAATTGTAGTGGAGTAAAAGTACAATATTTGCCTCTGAGATGTAGTGGAGTAGAAGTATTGAAAATTGGAAATGCTTCAGTAAAGCACAAATACCTCAAAATTGTACTTAAGTACAGTAAGTACTTAAGTAGATGTACTTAGTTACTTTCCACCATTGAGGGCTGGGGGACGGATGCAATGCTGGAAGGTGGGTGGAAGGCAAGGAGAGAAAAGACGGGGTCAGTGGGAGGAAAGGAACTGCTCTAGCTCAGTGGTTCTCAAAGTGGATTCCGGGGACCCCCAGGGGTCCTTGAAGGGGTTCCAAGGGGTCCCCAGCTAAATCGGTTTAAACACTTTAACCCTATTTTATACTTTGGCTATTCGAAAATAGACGCTCTATTCGATTATTGATTAATAATTTGGATATGGATAATCTTGATCTGTGAGCTTGTAGATCTGCTATTTTCCCAAACAACAGAGCAGATATTGCAAATATAAGGCTTCAGGCAGTACTACTTGTCAGCCAGTAGGTGTCCTACCCAACACCAGGGTCCAATGTAAGAGTAGGAAGACCACCTCCAACGCTGCAGATGTGTTAGTTACAATGTATTAACTTACTCATAGCATAATTGCCTAAGTCATATGTTAATATGTATGGTCATATATTAACATATGCATATGTTAATGTATTTGCCCGCAGACCCCCATCTGAAAACCTTTTGTGTTTCAGCGTCTCATATAAGCTTTAAATCTCCCACGCTTAACAACCCATTGAGACCTGAAGCCGATTCTACATGTCTCCTAAATCTCAACAGTTTTCTGAAAAACGTATGTTTCTATATCAGTGGTGCTCAATCTTTTTCATGTCAAGGACCCCCAAAATTATATGTATTTGGCCACGGACCCCCATCAAAATATTTTGTTCCAGGGACCCCCAGAAGCAAAGATTTGAGTTACAAATGTTCGCTTTAAAAATATATATATTCAGAAGATTTGCACACATTTTCAAGATTTTTCAAAAATAGCAGATCTACAAGCTCATAGCGCGGCACTCGGTGCCGCGCTATGAGCTTGTAGATCTGCTATTTTTGAATAGCCCAAAGTGTAAAATAATGCTTTTTAGCTCAAATAAAAAAATGACACAGTTCCAGGTCTTAATGGGTTAATTGGTGAGCTCTTGAATGAGATGAAAATAAATTGTTCTCAAACTGATCATAATTCATCAAATCATTTGCGGACATATCAGGTCAACTCTAAGTTGCTGGTATGTAAATCTGAAGCAGAACATTTGAAACTGTAACTTGATTAACTCCCTACATAAGTATGCTTACTAGAGCAGTGGTTCTCAAACTGTGGGTCGGGACCCCCCCCCCCCCCCCCTAGCTTTATGTGCAACATTGTTTTCTCACTCAACAGTAAACAAAGTAACACACTGTATAAGTTTATACAGGGTATCTGCACATTTCTAAAGTTACAATTTAAGGACTTTTAAGACCTTTTTAATACCTCAAAAATGTCAAAAGTAATCATTGGCCAAATTGTCAAATATGACCTAAGAAAGAGGCCACAATCTACAAGCTCACAACGCATCGCAATATTTATGTGGAACCGAGTCAAACTAAATCTAATATCTCAACCCTTACAACTCCAAGTGCTTGTCGGGATGGGGGTTCACCAGTTCAAATATGATTATTTGGGGGGGGGGGGGGCTAAAAAGTTTGTGAACCTCCTACTAGAACTAGAGGACAAAACCGGTGAGTTGCATTGCCCTTGGTAAAGAGTTTGAATACACACTTTACACAGTAAGGAGAATTCAATTACAATATTCAATCTCCCAATGTGGCCGGCAGCACCTAATGTGTGACATATCTATAGCCATATCAAAGACACAAACAGCCACAGTAAATGCAATGTATCTTTTCTTTTATCCTTGTAAAAGAATGGCTCAGAGCACCAGAGTCAGCCTCGCTACGACCCTAGCCAGGCATGCTAGCAGTCAGCTCTGGCCCAAAGCAGATAAACACAATACTCATTGCTTATATGCCCCCACCTCCCCCGCATGTGCACACACACACACACACACACACACACACACACACACACACACACACACACACACACACACACATGCCCACGCGATACTGTTTCCTTGTTTTTCAGAAGAATGCTTGTTTCGGAGTATTGCGAGGTTGCGTGCGTGCGTGCGTGCGTTTGCAACAGCATGAATGTCAGGTAGACAGGCAGTGTTCACATTTTGAATCCACATGTTCTTCAAACGCCACAATGCATGCATTTTTGTGTGGAGTAAAGAGTTGCTATACATCCGGGACCCAGGATATGCCGTCGAAGGAGAAGATCTACCACGCCGTCAATGGACCCTGATGCTGCAACCCGATCTCACACGACTTAGTATACATTGCATGGAGGGCTCATTCCGTGCATAACCCGAAAATCCGTGCATAGCCGCCTCGCATCTCCCCCATTGTGACTAAACCATTTCGGAGGCGCGCAGTCTCAAGGGAACTGGAGCCACAAGAGGGGCCACCGAGCGAGCTAAAGCGAACGAGTTGCCATCCCGAACGTTGCGACGTTCCCTTGAGCCTACTCAGCGCCGTTTGAGTTATGTACCGATAGGCACAGAATCGTACATTTTGTTGTGGGGACTGCTCTGCTTCCCGGGTTTTTCCGGGTTGCAACCGGTTACAACCCGGCGTACTCGCCGTACTTATGCACGGACTTTCGGGTTTTCTAGATCTAGGCGACTATGCGCGGAATGAGGTGCACTGGATCTGTGCAATGTATATTACATTCTGTGAGAAGAACAGGCTGGCTGAACCGTCTAGTACAGGGGTGGGCAACTTTGATGAAGGAGAGGGCCACTATATTTCCACACTCACTCCAGAGGGCCACATTGCATATACTGTACAGAAACCTCTTATCGCTGTATTTAAACTTTTTTTCGTAAATGAATGCCGTAATCACCATTCTACGTATGTCATACAAAAGTAGCAAAAATAGCAGATCTACAAGCTCAAAACGCGTCACGCTGCGACGCGTTTTGAGCTTGTAGATCTGCTATTTTTGCTATTTTTGAATTGAAATCCTGATGATTTTTTTGCTATTTTTCAATTGGAATCCTGAAAAGTAATATGTTTATTTATTTCCAAATGCATTTAGTTATACTTATGTTAACGTTTTGAACTTAAATACAAATATATTGTACATTAAAAAGACAATAGAATTTGAATACTAGTCATTAAGCTACTAATATAGACTGAAGTAATTAAAGCGGGTCATGTTTACATGTTTGGAATCATAACAGCTGAAATCAATAATATATCAGCATTCCGAATATTAACCTGCGGGCCGCATTAAGTGACGGTGGGGGCCGCATGTGGCCCCCGGGCCGCCAGTTGCCCATGTATGGTCTAGTATGTACCGGGGTCGGCTGTGTCAAAATAAACTATGAAGTAGTGGGGCTTGGCAGACAGAGCAGCGTGCGAGCGTGGCGAGCCTGAGCAGACTGTCACCTAATCACCGCCTGCCCCATGCACAGACCACCTTCAGAGCGGTGGAAAAAGTACTCAAATGTTTTACTTTGTAAGTAAAAGTGTCAATACTGGACCGTAGAAATACCCTGTTACAAGTAAAGTACTCGTTATGCAGAATGTCCCATTTCAAGTTTTCAAATGTATAAAAATCTTTTGAAAATAGCAGATCTACAAGCTCACAATGCGTCGCATCGCGACGCATTGTGAGCTTGTAGACCGGCTATTTTCAAATGGCCGAAACCAAGGGCTGAAGTGGTTAATTTATGTTTTGTAATAATAATAACTAAAGTTTTCAAATAAATGTGGTGGAGTAAAAGTACAATATTTGGATCCGAGATGTATTGGAGTAGTATCGGAAATTGGAAATACACAAGTAAAGTACAAATACCTCAAAATTGTACTGAAGTACAGTACTTAAGTAAATGTACTAGTTACTTTCCACCCCTGCACGTTCAGAGGCCGGCCTCTTCCTAGCTGATATATTGCACTTTTACCTTAGCGCTAGGTATACTCTTTGTTGCTTGTTTTAGAAAAGAATGCACTTGACTTCTGGTGTTTAGTAGTTTCGTTCCCTACCTACCTACTGTATGTTGAATGCACTTATTGTAAGTCGCTTTGGATAAAAGCGTCTGCTAAATGACTGTAATGTAATGTAGTGGGACCAGAGACGAGGGCGTGGCTGCACGACACTGAGTTGGACATTTGAGGATGTTACACGAAATTAAGAGAGCAACGGCAGCTGAACGAGAGCAATCCTTCCCTTCATGTTCAGTGAAATTGAGGACATTTGCTAAAGTATATGAGGCGGTACTCCACTAAATCTGATCAGTCTCCACTGTATTAAATTGTATTTTCCACAGTTTGTGCCACTTTCAACTCAAAGCATTACATTTAATTATACCGCTACGAGATTCCAATACTTATAAACGTTGTACTTGCAAATTGAGTTACTTGTCTCCCCAAAGACGGCTATAACTAAACCTTAAAATCCAATCACCTGTATTGAATTATGAATGCTCAAATGAAGATGACAGCAGAAGCGCGCTCTCTCTCTCTCTCTCTCTCTCTCTCTCTCTCTCTCTCTCTCTCTCTCTCTCTCTCTCTCTCTCTCTCTCTCTCTCTCTCTCTCTCTCTCTCTCTCTCTCTCTCTCTCTCTCTCTCTCTCTGCAGTTTCAATTTCTCTCAAGTATTTTTCTACCTCTCTATCTACAGTATGTGCCTGTGTCTCTCTCTTCTCCAGCAGACCAGCACCATGTCATTCTGCCTCTTTCTGCCTCTCTTTTTCACACCTCTCTCTTTCATCAACACCTCTCCTCTCTGTCAACCTTGTCTCTTCCTCTCCTTCGTTCTCTTTATTTTCTGTCCAGATCACCGGTTCTCAAAGTTGGGGTCTGGGGACCCCCAGGGCTAGGGGTCCTTGAAAATGTTCCAGGGGAAAAAAACAATTATTGGCTCATTTTGTGTATGAGCATATGTGAGCATCTTATATACTTGTAGCTCTGCTATTTTCAAAAAGTCCTGTATATGTTTATGTGTAACACCCGGGATTTAAACCCGGGTCTCCCATGTGGCAAGACAACATCTTAACCGTTGGTCTAAAGGCAATTCCCTATAATCTAGAGGAGATATTAGAGTTTTAGTTCATCAGGCTGAGGCTGTGAGACACTCTGCTAACTTTTCAACAACATAAATCTTGTATGGGGGGTTCCTGCCACAGAATACTTTCAGAACGGGGTCCAGTCCACGGCTAACTTTTTATACATTTTGGGATTCTTGGCATGAAAACGTTTGAGAACCACGGCTGCATATCTTGCCAGCAGGCTGCTGCTGCTTTCCTCCAGGCCAGCCTGGGGGGGGGGGGGGTTGGGGGTGTGGGTTCCCTTGCAGAGAGCTCCAGGCCCGATGGAGCTCATTCTCCTGCAGTGTCCAAGATTAACATCCGCCAAACACCAAATGCGGGTGTTTGTTTGGCGAGTAAACGTGCCACACTGATTGATGGGTATTACAGTGTCTGGCATGACGGCTCGGAAGAAATTACTCATGTTTGTCTGTGTGCACAGTGTGGATATACACACCCCATTATGTTAGTTTGTTTGTTTATTTTTTTACTCCCTTACGGTCCATTTTTGCACTATAGGCTCTATTCACAGCAGCCATATTGTGAAGACATTCACAGGTGTTACCAATGATACTAATGAAGGCTCTGTTCCATTCTGGTCAAACAGAGTCAGGGTGCTGATATTGTGCATGTTGGCCCACTGGAAACACTCTGCTACACCAGTGGGTCTACAGTTGGGGTCCAGGGACCCTCATGGGCTTCCAAATGGCCCCTTACAGGCAGGGCCGTGTTTACGCACAGGCAATGTAGGCACATGCCTATGTCTTGTCGGGGGGGGGGGGGGGGGGGGGCGAAAAATGCACCCATACATTTTTTTTTTTTTTTTTAAAGCTTTTTTTTATTTTATTTTTTATTAAATAACATAAGCCTAACCTAACCCTAACCCTAAAACCGAAATAAAGTAACAAAGAAACGCCCAAAAACGGCCACAATCCGCGAAATAACCGCAACATTTCACCCATGGGTCGCGCACGCTGGGGGGGGGGGGCCCGAAAACTGTCCGTTGCCTAGGTCGCATTTTCACATTAACACGGCCCTGCTTACAGGTGTGTAACTCTGAGAGTGTACAAACGGGTCCATTTGGTTCCATTTGTACACTCTCAGAGTCATGTGGGTCGTGGAAACCACTGTGCTAGACTAAATGGAACAGAGCCTTCATTACACTCTTAAAAATGCTGGGTTATTTCTATAAACACATTGCTGGGTTGATTTGGCTGGGTCATAATTATGGGTTATTTGGGTTCTGTAAACACACTGGTGGGTCAAAGGGGTTACCCAGGGGCTGGGTCAAAGGGGTTATTAGGTCTTCAAACACCTACCTGGGTTATTTCTAACCCAGAGGTTGCTTTATTTTCATTTTCATCATTCTGGAACCATCTTTTTGTCACTTCTCACATCAAAACACAAGGTATGTAACCTATATTTTATCACTATATTTTACCTATATTTATATAATTAAATGTATACATTGTGGTTCTATAGACGGATTTCCGCGCGACGTCATCACAGAGCAGAATGCGCAATCTGCGCATGCCTGGGGGTCAGTGGGGGAAAGGCGCGTTCGAAAATACAGCCCTGAGCGGCAGTGAGCGCACTGGCCAATACAAACTAATAGGCGAGTGTGCTCCGGTGCGTAATTTCCAAACGCACCCATAGGCTTCCCCCCGCAGCTGCGCGGTCATATTCCTCTCATGTTTACTAACAGGAAACCTCCCTATAAGGGCGTTGGTGTAAAGTAACTAAGTACATTTACTCAAGTACTGTACTTAAGTACAATTTTGAGGTATTTTTACTTTACTGGAGTATTTCCCAATTCTCAGTACTTTAAACGAAATGATGCAACGCTGATATCGCTTTTGTAATGCATTTTATAATATTTAAGGCACCCTGTGTGTATTGTATTCCAATAATAATAATAATAATAATAATAATAGTAATAATGATAAGGGTAATAATAATAATAATAATAATAACATGTGTGAGGAAAATTATATTGGCGCGTTCGAGCTGAAGAGCTGATAAATAATCCATTGTCCGATTCGGCGCCCCCCTAGTGGCCAAGTTATTCTAGAAGGACCGTAACCCCAATTTTCAGAACCACATGTCTGTGTGAGAGGAAATTTATATTGGCGCGTTCGTGCTGAAGAGCTGATAAATAATCCATTGTCCGATTGTGTTCTCGCCCCCTAGTGGCCAAGTTAATCAACAAAGCACGTAACCCTAGCTTTCGCAACCACATGTCCGTGTGAGAGGAAACTTATATTGGCGCGTTCGCGCTGAAGAGCTGATAAATAATCCATTGTCCGATCGTGTTTTCGCCCCCAAGTGGCCAAGTTAATCGAGAAAGCGCGTAACCCTAGCTTTCGCAACCACATGTCCGTGTGTGAGGAAACTTGTATTGGCGCGTTTGGGCTGATTAGCAGATACGGAATCCGTTGTCCGATTGTGTTTTCGCCCCCTAGTGGCTGAGATAATAGCGAAAAACTGTTCAAAAATAGTAAAAACAAAATCGGACACCAGTATACGCATCAGCGCGCCACCCCGAACGTGCTCGTATAACTCTCCTTGCACACGGCCTTACTGTTCTCCTCAAATGGCTGGGGACTAATCTCAACTTATTTCGCAAATAACACAACATATCTCCTTAACGATACGTTTTTAGAATCCGTCGTTCGGATATGTTGTACAGCTCGCCGAGACGCACGCGTGGATGTCTTGTTTGTCCCGCTACGACACTTCTAACGTTTGCTTCTGACAATGACATAAGGTACATGGAGTCGTAGAACGTTCACCCATACTGAGAGGCAAATTCAGAAATTGGTAAAAATGTCGGTTAGGGACAAACAAGATATCCACACGTGCGTCTTGGCAAGTTGAACAACATATCCAAACATTGGACTCTAAGTCCTTATCGTATTTGAGATATTAAAAAAAATGCAATTGTTTCGGCCGCGTCGACCTTTGCAGTCTTTTCGGTGAACTTTTGAACTTATCAGTGTCAGAAAAAATCAGGATTGGTTCCAATAAATCCGGCTTACTCTCAACATGGATGGAGAGAAGTTTCAGATTTTTAAAAAATATCTCCATTGATTTATCACAGATTAGGTGCTCGATACCGCACGTACAAATCAATGTTTGACAAAACCACTTTCCCAAAGTTTACAAAAATCGAGACCTATCCCATTCGATTCAGCGTCCTTTTCTGAGTCTGGAAAAGTGTTTTTTTAATATTAAAAAAAAATATTTAAAAAAAATGTGAGAAAAGCTAAACCTTGAACTATTTCAAAAATCGATAACTTCTTATTAAACAATTCTAGACTATTGATGTAACCTACCATTCGACTCAAAATCATCTCAGTAAGCGATTGGAAGGGTCAAAAAAATAAAAAAATAAAAAATATATTTTTGTGAAAAAAGCCTCACGTTTATGACAATTTAACGCTTGTTTAAACCACTTTCCCAAAAGTTAAAAAAATCGAGACCTATCCCATTCAATTCAACGTCCTTTTCTGAGTCTGAAAAAGTGTTTTTTAATTTAAAAAAATATATTTTTGAAAAATGTGAGAAAAGCTTAACTTTATTTTTCAAAAATCTATAACTGCTAATTGAAAAATTGTAGACTATTGATGTAACCCACGATTCGACTCAGCGTCATCCAATTAGTGAGGGAGGGTGTTAAAAAACAGATTTTAATGATTTGATCTGGTTTAATGTTTATGTCCGGTGATTACTCTCTATACATAGTTTTGGGTTCGTGTGCAAAATTATCAGATGTACAAGCTCCACTTCAGTCTAGCTTTTGACTTGGGAGGCAATACAGATCTGACTTCCCAGCATTCAGCTCGCGCGCGCACTTCCTCCCTCTCACACACACACACACAGAGAAGTTGCGGTGAAGTTGGTCTAAAGCAGTTCATTCATTTAGGTAAGTTGAGGTTACTAGGGTTATTTATTCATCACATTAATCATTAAAGTTAACAACTATTCAAGTGTATTTTTTAGGAGTGAGTGACTGAAATCACCAACAACATAATGTTACATTTGCTTCATTTTGAAACGTTATTCATTCACTACCAGCGATGTTCTTGACAAAATATATATTTTTTATCTTTTGCCCATTTTGCAGAGTTTATCTGGAGTCGGATAAGAAGGGGGAAGACGGATATCGTGAGTTAAATTACTTTAATGGCTTTGTTTTAGTATGTAACCGAAAAGATTTCCTTTGGGAACCAACTTCGATGTAACACCCGCCCGGCAAGTCACGGTTGCTTTTGGTGTAGTGCGAAGTTAGGTTTCCCATCACAAAGTGTTACCACCGGTTAGCTTAGCATAGCATGCTACTGTAACAACACCAGGTCATGAATGGCGAGGAGGGGGCCAATAATAATAATAATACATCGTGAATGATTAAAATGTCTTTATGGAGAGATTGTTCTTTCGTGAGAGTGAGCTCTATCACTGGTCTGCTTTATATTGCTTTATATTGGGCATTGCGCGCCTAAAGTAGTAAACAAACCAGCAGCCAGCGTTGCCAGATATTGCGAAAAAACAAGCAACCCGGTCTATAAAAAGAAGCCTAAAATAAGCAACCAAGCCAGCTCAGTCAAACTTGATTGTCTAATGTTGTTTTCGAGCAGTGATTCTATAAGATGTTCATGTAAAGCATTGGTTCTCAAAGTGGGGTCTGGGGACCCCCAGGAGTACTTGAGGCGGTTCCAGGGGGTCCCCAGCTAAATGATGGATAGGAACCAAATGGACCCTTATGGTTCTGTAACTCTGAGAGTGTACAAATGGAACCAAATGGACCCATTAAATTAATATTGATTTTATAATATAAATTCGGGTCCTAGAGCTATAAATGCCATTAAATGGGGGTCCGTAGCCTAATACATGTCAATCTGGGGGTCCTTGACATTAAAATGGTTGAGAATCACTGCTAGAAAGCCATATAAACCTTCTCTTATTGGGGTCCCTGGCCTATCTTTTCAAATGGGGGTCCGCGGGCTAATAAGTGTCAATTTAGGGGTCCTGGACATGAAAAAGTTTGAGAACCACTGATGTAAAGGACCCCCAATATTTACAGGCTACTTTACAGAAAAACAAGGCCAAAGTCGCTTATAATAAACCGATTTGGCAACACTGCCAGAAGTGTGAACGAGAGTTGCTTTCTTTACCTCGTCTCGTTTCGGATGTGCTAGGATAGTTTGTGTCATGGAGGATGAAATGTTGTGTATTATTAAAGCTTATGCTATGATAGTGGCATATAAGAAAGAGAGAGAAAAAAAATAGACTACATATTCATTAATCACAATTATTTGTATGACAATTAATGATCGTCTCCAGACATTCATAATCGTGACAGCCCTACTAACAGCTACTGTACAGCCTGTTTAAAATGACATTTTATTCATTAAAACAAGTTATGCATTGCAGCTCTAACATATGAGAATGGCCCCAAAAATTGGCAGCTAAGGTTACCATACATGTTTGGATATCGCACAGTCTTGTGAAATTCTAATGTACTTAATCTGATTTCATTCTAGTAATGTGAGGGTGTCACCATGGACACGTTTGTCACAGAGACCTTGACTGCATGGCAGCTTGAGAACTTGATTGACACATTTAAAGGTAAGTTCATTTTAATTGAGACAATGTTGAGATGTAACTATTAATTATTATTTTGTTGTTAAAAGCAGAAGGCCATATCCAGTTTAGTCTCTATTTTGACTAGGTAATTAACCACCTAACCCCAATGGACATAGTATACTGGACGTGAGTTAGCTCTGTACTTTTCTTTTAATCAACAAAATCTACAAAAATAGCAGATCTACAAGCTCACAACGCATTGTGTTGTGAGCTTGTAGATCATCTATTTCTGGCTAATAATCCCCCCAAAATGTGGATGCTGGGGTGCAAGTGATATATTGTGTTGGTAGCATTTTTTGGTTAAAAAGATAAAAATGTATAATCTGATAGTAATCATTGTTAGGTGCCATTATCATGGTCTGACACATGTCTTTGGAATCATCCTTTAACTTCACTATGATTCTCTACAGACTGCCATCGCCTCTAACACACCAAGTTCTGCAGAGGGTTTTCCAAGTTCTGCAGACACTTCAGTAACACCAGTGGAGGAATCCACATCAGGAAATCTCCTAACTGTGACTCTGAACCTGCAACCATCATTTGTAAGTATTGACTAAAGAATTCCAAGTGAAAATGCAATCCTAATGATACTGAATTTTAATGTATTCAATGATTTGTTAATTTAACATGTATTTGCACCATTGTCAAGTTATTTGATGAGATGTTTGCACTGAAACATACTCCTATAGGTTCACTTGCTGTTTTTGCATTCGTGGGTTGTGTGTGTTTAGTTTCTACTCCCTCCTGTTGTGACTGACTGACAGTGTGACTTGAATTATTATTATTATTGTTATTGTTGTCCTAGTCTAGTCTAGTTCTTTATCCACTCGGTGCCACACTATGAGCTTGTATATCTGCTATTTTTGAGTAGCCAAAGTGTAACCATATAACCACATAACCATTCAGTGTTCAATTCAGGGATTTGAATCGTCATATATTTGTAACAATGATTACTGTCTCATTTCATTGTTCTTTGACAAACTTCTACTGTCTATTTCAACAGGCCATCTAATGACACCAAGAAAGCCCTTGCGATGGCTTTGGTGTATGAATTCCCTTGCCTTAATTTGGATGGTACTACAGTTGGCAGTGGCTATGTAAGTGAATCAACAAACAAACACATAAAGGAGAACACTCCATACACACACACCTAAAAGAAATGTGCTCAAAGTTTTTCCTAGTGCACAGTCACACGCACATTTTTGGATTGCTCCTTAAAATCCCATGTAACCATCTTCATGGTTTACGCCAGGCCAATTTAAACTGAATCTATTTGTCTCTTTTACAGGCAGCTTGGTACACACCTGGCCGGGGGAAAAAACCTGCTACAAGTTTCCTGGAGGAGCGCTTGAGGAACACCAGGAAGCACATGAGAAGCCTGAAACGACCACACCACCAAGAACCAGAGGAACAGACCGTCCCTTGTACACCAGGTAATACTAATAACCAATGTTAATTATCCCCACCAGGCTAGATTGGACAAATGCAAGGGATTATATATTCGGTCCATGACTCTTCTGTCCATCATCTTCTAAAAACTAGCCTCAGGCACCGCTGGACCGATTGGCAACTTTTCACACACTCCAAGTAGGCCAGAACCTCAAATGCTTGAAATCAGCTATAATTAATCTGTACTTATCATTCAACAGAATCTGATGTGCCTCCTGAAAAACTTATTGAAATGGTTGAATGGATGAAGGTCAATAGGTATCCAGTGTCCCAGGTTGAGGACTACATGAATCAAACAGCTCTACATAGAGGCAAGTGGATCCCCCCCCCGCCTCTACACCAAATGTCTTTGCCGAAAATTGGCAATATAAATGTGCACAACGCATCACAGCATGACACATTGTGATCTTGTTAAACTCAATGTTAACCTATTTTTGAATAATGTTTGCCTATTATGACCCGACCGAGGGTTCATGTGGTTAAGCAATATAACATCAGAGGGACTGCTGTAAAATGTATAGTCATTGTCCCTAGGTCACAGGACGGGTGTTGACAATCCAAACATTGACTGACTTAAATCATTTACCTGACACTGCCTGTCCCCTAACCATTTTCCAACAGGTACTACAAGCCCATATCATTTCTCTAAACACTGTTCTATTGTTTTTCTATTGTTTTTCTAAATGTATCAGATTTCACAAGACTTCCAGCAGCTTCATCCAGACGCAGTGGGAAAGCTGTTTCAGAACTGGGCTACTTTAAGTGACCCAATCCTTGCATATGCCCAGCGAGAGGGAAAACTGCCCTCAGTGTTTGATGACATGACACCAGGTAAGCTATTTCCTACTATGTAACACACACCGGTTCTTTGGAAATAGCAGATCTACAAGCTTGCATTGCGTCTCAATGGGACTCGTGAGCTTGTAGATCTGATTTTTAAAAACATTTTAACAATCATCTTGTATGGGGGTCCCTTGCACAACATGGATTGGAGTCCGTGGACACATACGTACATAAATACATGAAGTTTGAGAACTACCTTGTCTCTTAGATTCCTGCTCCCCCCTTCCTTTTCATTGTCTTTCTGGAAACAATCAAAATGATGGAGCTTGCACAAAAATGAATTTCACCCACTGTTTTACACCTGTAAACCTGTGATGTGACAATAAATATTCTGATAAGATGTCACAACATTTCCTGTGATTATAATAGGCTATTCAATTCACACCTTGTTTTACCATTCAACATCACGGCAGAAAAGTCAATATTGCTTCAGAAATATCAATCTTTACTATACTATTTAAATGTTGATGTTATATGTATTTTTCTTATGTTGCGTAGACAGGGCTTTGAAAATCCTGCCGACGCTGCTTCCTCCACCTGTCTTCAAGATGGGAGGAAAAGTCTACAGACCGACCATAGAGGAGTCCTGTGAGTTCTTCATTAATATCCAACCAGTAAGTTTTACTTTAGTTATTCTACTTCAATAATGGTGGGTGTTTCTGTGTTTATTTATTAGCATTTCCTTGCTTCCATAAAAAATATAATAAAAACAACATGCTTAACTTAAATGGCAGGTTATATTGCAAGTAACTGTTATGTGTTTTGTGTTATGTGTAATTAACAGGTGGGGACCAACATGGTGCAGTACCTACAGGCAGCAGAGAGAAAGCAACCCTTCCTGCACATTTTGTGTCTTGGTGATGACATGACAACATCCCAGGTCTTCACCATTGTCTCAGACAGCGCCATTGATATATCATTATATATAATATAATATATATATTTTTTTAATTTGTAACTTTGAGGAAAATGGTCTCTATCAACCTTCTCAATCTTTGGGCAAGGGTCCACTGTTGGGCCGCAAGGATATTGCGCGTGGGCCCCCCAAATTCTAATATTTTTGTTTGTTCCTTTAAATTTATGTTTTCTCATTGTGATACCAAGATATAGGACATGTTAGTTCCCAGCTCAATTCAATCGATTAATTGATCATTAAATTAACATGCTCTGAAAATGCTGATCCAGGAATGGTTGAGAACCACTGGTCTAAAGGAGCATTCACATATACTAGAACCTTGCAATTCTTATGCAACTGTTGAATACCCCACACACACACACACACACACACACACACACACACACACACACACACACACACACACACACACACACACACACACACACACACACACACACACACACACACACACACACACACACACACACAGAATTAAGTCAGTTGCATAATGTTTGTGTCTGTATATAGTTTCTGCTGGGCAGAGAAATGTTTTATCTCCAGTTCTCCACATTTAAACACGTTGTTTTGTGTGTAAAATGTAAATGTTCAATCAATTACACACCCCATGAACCATTGAATTCATGGAGATTTGTTTAGTTTTTGCCAAAGGAGTCTCTCTGTGTCTGCTACTGGTCATCAAATGATTTGCTTAGGAATGCGTCCCAAAAAACATCTCAATGAATTCAAGGCGTTGTGGGGTTATTGATAGAAAAAAACTGTTCCTTTAAAATTTTTCATTGGTTCAATATTCATGTATAAAATGTATGTGGGGGGGGAGATTGTAAAATGTTGTATTGAAAAAAAAAGAGAGAGATTGCTACAAATCCTGTTTTATAGTTGAAATAAAATGTTGCTTTTTGTACATTTTATATATGTGTGTGTGTAACTTTTATACATTTTGGGCTTTAAGAAACTGTTCAAAAAACTGTGTAGCCCAGCTAGCACCAGGAGTAATGGAAATAGTCTAATGGAAATAATTCATTAGACTATTTTTACATTATTATTATTATATTATATTTAACCCAGTGATATAGTTAATTTCAATCGCTAGGTTGGGTCAAATAAACAACCCAGTGAATGGTTTAAATTTAACCCAGTGATATAGTTAATTTCAATCACTAGGTTGGGTCAAATACACAACCCAGTGTATGGTTTACATTTAACCCAGTGATATAGTTAATTTCAATCACTAGGTTGGGTCAAATAAACAACCCAGCACATGGTTAACATTTAACCCAGTGATATAGTTATTTCAATCACTAGGTTGGGTCAAATAAACAACCCAGCACATGGTTAACATTTAACCCAGTGATATAGTTATTTCAATCACTAGGTTGGGTCAAATAAACAACCCAGCACATGGTTAACATTTAACCCAGTGATATAGTTATTTCAATCACTAGGTTGGGTCAAATAATACAACCCAGCACATGGGTTAAAATGATCGAACCCATATATGGGTTAAGACAACCCAGGGCGTGTTCTGTCCCATAGTGACCCAGTAGCGGGGTTATGGTTGGGTTATTTTTTAACCCAGTTGTTTTAAGAGTGTAGTATCATTGGTAACACCTGTGAAGGAAGTGATAATATGGCTGCTGTGCATAGAGCTTATTACAGGTCCATTTTTACTGCCTTACAGGTACATATTTACATTCATAAAGTTAAACTAATAAGATTCAGTAGGATTTCACTATGGAACACATTAGCACACGAACCGATATGGAGCCAAACAGTCTGTTTGGTCATAACACCTCTGAAGTGAAAGTAAATAGAGGTAGTTAGGATTAGGGTAATTGGATAGTTGGAATTGTTTAACTTTTTTACTGCACCACAATTATTTGTCAGCTTTAGTTACTTTGCAGATTTTTAGATTATTATTTACAAACCGTATATTAACAGAGGAGAGACAGAGGGTCACTCTGTCAGCCTTCTGGTTGGTCCCTGACTGACCAACCAGCAGGCTCCTTCCGCCTTATTCCGCCCTGGTTCTGCCTCCTTCTATTGTTGTTAAAGCTGAGTTTTCTAAAAAATATATATATATATATCCAATTTGGGAAATAAATGACCCCAAAAACCCACATATACCCAGTCACTTTACTGCACCCGAGATGTTCCTTTTTACTGAGGCCAAGTTTACAATAAGAATTAAATATTAAATATCAATACCTACGAGGCAACTGAAAAACATGTTTTATTCAATAGTGGATGGAGAGAGAGGATTTTGGTCCAACCAAGCAACAGCAAACTATGGGCACAAAGAGGGTCAAATAAGTCCTATTTTATACTTTATCTATTCAAAAATAGTCTATTTACAAACTCACAAGCTATGGATTCAAAAGATTTTGACACATTTTTAAAACTTGAAACGTATCGCATAATAAGTTTTTATACTTTTGTTCCTGTTGTCTGTTACTTGAGTATTTCTAAGTAAGTAGTGTTATTGATGCTTTCACTTGAAAAATTAATAATCTGAGTACTTCTTTCACCACTGGTAGCTAGTAGCTACTTGGCAGCCAGGCATGCCTATAGTTTGACACTCATACTTACACGCCCACGCAACATGTCTGTTGGCCACTGAGCAGCTCTGCATGACCTTTCAGAGGCCTGAGGCCCTCCTCAGTCCGACCTCAATGGTAATGAGAGAGAGAGAGCGAGAGAGAGAGAGAGCGAGAGAGAGAGAGAGAGAGCGCGCATTGTGGTCATTCTGCCCCCCTGGCCTTTACCTTCCGGCGCGGCGATTTAACCTCATTCAAGCAGTCCAAAACATTCAAATTTAATGATGATTCTACAAGTGGCTTCTAAATCAGTAGCTCTCAAACGTTTTCGTGCCAAGGACCCTTTCAAGATCTTTAAAACCACGAAGTGACGCGCTGCGAGCTTGTACATCTGCTATCTTTGAATAGCCAACGCTAAAATCGAAAATGACACAAGATGCTTTCCCGGCTCACAACGCGCACCGCGTTATGATCTTTTAGATCAGCTATTTCCGTATCACTGCGGCTTAATGGTGTGTTTCCTCCATGGATGACAAGAAGACCGATCACAGAAGCCTGCATGCCATGTGTGAGAGAGAGAACGAGAGAGAGAGAGAATCTCAGAGACATTATTCAGGCAGTTAACCGAGTTATAACCCCAACCATTGTCCTTTTAAACAAACGTCCTTTAAAATAATGGGCCACGGGGCGTAACGAACGTCCCAATGTCACGTGGAATTTTCAAAGGAGGACATTAGCATTTAGGTACGTTTCTATAAATGTGACCGTTGCTAAATACAGGAGTCTCTATTCTGACCTGCTTTTCAACAGAAGGCACGTTTTTCTTCTCCGCCGGTGTGAATTTATCACTGAGCATTTTATTTCCCCTATCTGAAGCAATTTAAGAGAGACGGAACAGCAATAATACACTTGAATTACTCGAACACCAGCAACAATACCCCCCCCACACACACACGCGCACATGCACACGCACACACACACATAGAGATTATTCTCACATCCCTATTTCTCTACCATGTATGATAGCCTCTTCTTTATACCTGAAAGTGAGAAGGTTAACCGGGAGGGCATAACGCTCGCAGAGTAATCCGATATCTCTCCCAGTTTCATGCTGAACAGGCACCTGTAGGTTGGGGGAAAAGTAATAATAGCAAATACTCGAGTACAGTACAGATACCTAATTTCCGTCCACCACTAGATACACCCCCCCCCCCCCCCCCCCTCCACTTTCCTTTTGCGATCAGCTTCTAAACAAACTGAATTATGGCAGCTAACTCACTTTGAGTCCCTGTCCTTCCTTCTCTCTCTAATTTATACTCCATCGTATACGACGGTGTCACAACACGTCACATCGCGCTGACACCTTCCTTTGAAAAATGGATGAACGTGAATCACTGGCTTCTCTCAAAACGAGTCTATCAGGAGACTATCTGTCATTCACTGCTGATGTTTTCCCCTTGTTCCCTTTTCTCCTTTGTACATTCAGTGTTTTTGTTGTATTTGTTGATGACATGCATTAGTGTGTTATTCTTTTCATGCTATATGTCGATGAATTGAATGCATAGGACCACAATGGGAACAAGACTTTTTGTGTTATCCTTTACCCCATTAAGACCCGGGACGCATCTGCGTCTCATTTTAAGATTTCTTTGGGCTATTCAAAAATAGCAGATCTACAAGCTCATAGCGCGGCACCGAGTGCCGCGCTATGAGCTTGTAGATCTGCTATTTTTGAAAAATCTTGAAAAATATGTTTCCAGATTTTTTTCAAAAAACTGTTGAGATTTAGATTTTTTTTAAGAATCGCCTCAGGTCTTAATGGGTTAAGCCTTAGCGTTTGACTGCGCCTCGACTAATAAAGTATTCAATCATTCAGTATTCAATCGCAGAGCTTGTTTTTGTCGATCAGCCCGTCTTCATGAAGGAGGCTTTAGCTACTCCGCCATGATGACACACCCTGTCTTCTCTGACGGCTGTGTACAGCTCATTATCCTTGGCGGCGTCCTGAAACTCAATGAGTGCATATTTCCATTTGAACGTTTCAGTTCAGTTAAGTGGGTTTTGGCTGTCAATCCAGTGCAATTATTTCCTTTTTTTTAACCCATCAAGACCGGGAACGCATCTGTGTCAATTTACAGTAAGATGTCTTTGGCTATCAGATCTACAAGTTCATAGCGTGGCACCGCGCTATGAGCTTGTAGATCTGCTTAGCTTTTTTGAAAAACCGTGAACATTTGTGCAAATCTGTGCAAATCTTCTATATTCATAGATTTGCACACATTTTCACGATTTATTTTCAAAAAATAGCAGCTCATAGCTTGTATACCTGTTATTTTTGAATAGCCAAAGAAATCTAAAAATGACACAGATGTGTTCCAGGTCTTAAGAGGGTTAAATTTGTTTTATTTCATTTTGGAGTAGATGTGTTATTTTGAAGTCGAACTCCTCTTTCCCCCCCTTCCCCTCCTCCCTCTCTTCTGCCACTCATCTGTCCATCTGTGCCTCAGTCACTCCGTGCTCCCCCCTCCGTATATATACACAGTCATTACTCACTGCAGAAGAGGCTGCTAATTAAGAGGAGAGGAGAGGAGAGGAGAGGAGAGAGGGGAGTTGTCTGGGTAGCAGGAGAGTTGAGGAGAGGAGAGAGTTGTCAGGGTAGCAGGAGAGGAGAGGAGAGAGAGTGGGAGTTGTCAGGGTAGCAGGAGAGGAGAGGAGAGAGAGTGGGAGTTGTCAGGGTAGCAGGAGAGGAGAGGAGAGAGAGTGGGAGTTGTCAGGGTAGCAGGAGAGGAGAGGGGAGAGAGTGGGAGTTGTCAGGGTAGCAGGCAGTGGTGGAAAAAGTACTCACATTTGTTACTTAACCCTATGTCACCAAACGTATCATACTGTATATATGATACACTCATTACACTGATTTTTTTAATAAATCAGTGTAATCAATACTTGGACCAATAACCTGTTGTATCATATCTGACACATCCCCACTTCCCCCTGGACCATACCATTTGCACTGCAGGTAGTTACAGAGCCTCAGGTGGTCTGACCCAAAATGGCTGCCATCAACTAAACAGGAGAGGTTGATGCACTACTAACAAACAATTATTTTTTAAGCAGTTCTGGTAAGTTTTCCTAGTATATCTTTACTAATATTTTGAAATAAGTGTTGGATAACTTGAATGCACTTATGAGCTCTAAAGATTTAGCATTTGAGTTTGTTTTTTATGATGTTTATCATTTGATACTACAGGTTATAGACCTGTAGTATCAAATGATACAAACACTTTACAAACACCTTTACGATGTGTATCATATTTGATATACTACAGGTCTAAAATAAATGTTTTTTTTTTTTTGTAATGTTAAAACCGACTTGAAATACCCCTTGTAATACCCCTTGTATCAAATATGATACAACAAATAAATGATACAAAGGAATGTTAAAAAAAAATAAAACAAAACCAAAATGTTTTAAGACCCAATAAAGTGTCCCTTTTCAAAATTTTGGAATTTTCTGACCTTTCCTTCATAGTTCAGGTTCTACAGGGTTAAGTAAAAGTATCAATACTGCAATGTAGAAATACTCTGTTACAAGTAAAAGTCCGTAATTCAAAATTTACTTGGATAAAAGTACAAAAGTTTTGGTAGAAAAATGTACTTAAAGTACCAAAAGTAGAAAGTACTCATTATGCAGAATGTCCCATTTCACAAGTTATCAAAATTAATGTATAAAATGTGTAACTTTTTTTTGAAAATAGCCGATCTACAAGCTCACAATGTGTCGCGATGCAACACATTGTGAGCTTGTAGATCGGCTATTTTCAAATGGCCGAAGTGTATATAGGGCTGAAGTGGTTACTGTATGTTTTGCAAAATCTTCAAAGTAACTAGTAACCTAAAGGAGAACATAAGGTGTGATCGAGCAAGGGAGCGAGGGAGAGGGATAGCAGGAAAGAGAGATGAGGGAGAGACATATATAGAGAGGAGGGGCTGTGGGTACCAAAAGTGGACAGAAGTCTCTGTGCAATCTGAATCAGTGGAAGCGAGTGTAGGCAGTAATGACTGGCTCAGAGAGAGAGAGAGAGAGAGAGAGAGAGAGAGAGAGAGAGAGAGAGGCAAAAGTGAGGATGTTATCACTGCATGAAAGAAGTTCCATATGCAAGTCAGCTGAAAATGAAAAAAATTGAATGTCAAGGCCCTCCAAATTGATTTTATGTAAAGCCTAAACTGTGGTAAAGATTTTTGTCAGTTGTAGTGTGTTTTGTTAAAAGGAAATAGACCCCTTAACAGACGACGTCACACTGATAAGAACCAGTATGCACGCAACCAGTATGCGCGCAATGAAACCCATTCTGTCAGGTCTCGCTAGGACGCGCCGTCGCGCCCCACTAGCCAACACACAAGAGGGGGTTGGGGTGTGCTGAAACCAGCGCACCCCGAAACAACAGGTTGGGAATTGATTGCGTGAAACAATCACCTGTGCGTCCAGTCTCAATGTTAGTAAACAAATAATTGGTCTATACAGTCTCAGCTAGTTATCTTCTTGTTTTGTCTCGTTTTTTGTTTTCTTTCATTTGACTAAATGTCTCAATTCTAGTTTTAGTTGTTTGGTGACTTTTAGTTAAAGGCATAGTATGTAATTTTGCCCTGTGTTTACATAACAAAACAATACATGCTTTTTTACCCATCATTTCCCTCTATACCAGCAGTTATCAGCCACTGGAGTAGTGGTGTTTACCCAGCTAGCAACCGAGCGTGACCGCTGACGCCACGCTGGTCTTTTTATGGCGTGGCGAAAAGCGCCGACGCTGATCTGTCCTTGCACCGGAGAAGTCTCGCTCACTGGATTGCGTGGCGATGTGTCGTGAGCCTCTATTGTCACACCAGTGTGTCCATGTTTGAGTATATATTTACATTTGAATGCATATAGCTGCAGAAACACACTGGCCTCTCGCTGTATTCTGGTAGATGGGGATGTTTTTGGCTACCAAAACAAACAGTGAAAACCAGTGGTGTAAAGTAACTAAGTACATTTACTCAAGTACACTTTTGAGGTACTTTTACTTTTCTGGAGTATTTCCAATTTTCTATACTTTTACTTATGCCCCATTACATCTCATAGGCAAAGGTGTTCAGGACATCAAAACAACACATTTGCCTGAGATGGTGTGCTTAATTGACTTTCAGTTTGATTTTTCTTCTCTCTTTTCTTTTGTTCTTTCATTTTCTCTTCTAATTGCCAATTGTCATCTAATTGCATTAGTGGCGTTACCAGGCTGTTTAAAGATGAAATGAATGTGTTGCAGTCACCTTCGAGTCGTTAACAAGAGTAATCACTGTTACATCACTACGTGTAATGAAGAGGAGAGAGAGGGAGAGAGAGAGAAAAAAAGAAAGAGAGAGAGAGGCAAGTGAAGAGGACTTTTAGTGTGTGTGTGTGTGTGTGTGTGTGTGTGTTTGTGTGTGTGTGTGTGTGTGTGTGTGTGTGTGTGTGTGTGTGTGTGTGTGTGCGCGTGCATGTCTTCATATACCGTATTTCTCAGTTACTCCATTTTTCCACTTCTGTCATTATACTTGTTAAACTGTACACATTTTCTTTCTGCTGCCTGTACCTGGTACCATGTCGATCTCTATTTCAAACAAAGTGACAATGTGGGGGAGAACGTGCGTGTGTGTGCGCGTGCATAATGCCCAGCAGTGTTCCTCTCAGTGAACACATTAATCCAGTCCTATCCAGTAGCCTACCATTATGGCGGATGATGGATTGGTGGGCTCTTCATTAAGGCTTGAACACACTGACTGTATGACTTTGAAAGTGGTCAGATAGTCACATAAGATAACTTTGCCGTTCACACTACAATAAAGCTCTTTCTATATGGATTGGATGGATCCATATTCAGACAGACAAAAAGACAAAAAGTCTGTCTGATAATCGGGGCTAAAATCTTGCAGCGTGAACCAGGCATTAACATGATGACATTCCAAACATCTACTGTGTGTGTGTGTGTGTGTGTGTGTGTGTGTGTGTGTGTGTGTGTGTGTGTGTGTGTGTGTGTGTGTGTGTGGCATGCTTTTCACTGCTCCCATCATTAAACAAACTCTCCATCTATCTGTCCCGATGGGATTGACGCCAGAATGCACACGAGTCAATGCCAGTCAAACACACACACACACACACACACACACACACACACACACACACACACACACACACACACACACACACACACTCTGATAGGTATCAGTCAACAACCCATTCTGTAAAAAAAACCTGTTCCCCTTAGTTTTTGCCTCTGGGGGCACCAACTCCTTTTTTATGTAACACAGGAACTCGGTTTGGCTCCTCCCCTTTCTTAGTCCACATCCTCCCGGGTGCTTCTGTGTTTATTTCTACTAACAACAACATTACTTGTTTAGGGCAGCAGTGGTGCCGACAGGATCATCTGTTAGCAGAATCTGTCTTGAGAGATTAGTCTATGATGGATAGAATCATTGACAGTCATTCAGAATCCATCAGAAGGACATCTGGGATGCAGTCAGCCTCACTCACCTATAGGAAGGTTTTGAGGATACAATTATGAACAGCTACTGTAACGCTAGCATAGGCTAGATGGCAGTGGTGGAAAGTAACTAAGTAACTGCACTCAAGTACTGTCGCAATCTCTCGCTCACCCCCCCCCTCTGTGTGGGCTCTGACACATGCTCACACAGCTGGACTCTGCACAGCATGTGTTTGGTGCTAGTGTTTACAGACAGTATCGTTCATAAGTGCTTTATGGATGAACATATCGTTGCTGTCGGGTAGAAACCTCTTATCTCCATATTTAACGTTTTGAGTTTTTCCGTAAATTAATGCCTTACGTGATCATACTACAGCGTCACACAAAAGCATCGAAAGTAGCAGATATGCTATCAGGGATTAAAGTTCTCAGTCCTGGGGACTGATTTCAGTCTTGAGGATTCCATGTGCCATGTTTAAAAATCAAAAATCACATATTGGGACATGGTCTGAAAATAATTTTCAGTCTTGGGATTCTTTTTTGCTTTAACCCCTGTGCTATACTCTTGCTATTTTTTTAATTCGAATCCTGAAAAGTACGAGTTTTGGACATATGAGGTTTTCACCTGACAGAAACCATATATATGTCACAGGGAAATTGGAGAAGGAACACAATAAAAGTATCTTAATAGTCATGCTTTCAATAAACCAAATTGAAAGCATGAGCGATCTACTCGTTTACAATCCAATTCTCCCAGGCCTGGCCAGTAATGTTTCTAATATGACTGGCCGAAGTGTCCTTGAGCAAGACACCTGAGACACAATTGCTCCGTTCCCTTTAAGTGGCAGCGACCAGCTGAGTTGAGCTGAACCGAATTTCCCCCGCGGAAGCAAGTATTACCATATCATGTTACCTTACTATACCTATTTACCTTATAAAATATTATGTTAAACACTTTCTATGAAGCCCATGTCTTACATACTTGCATTATAATATAACACTGTATAGTTCATTATAGTTATAAGCACTCATAAATACTCAATAAGGTCAAGCATATACTGTACACTTCATGTACTGTAGTTATCGTTATACTGTAGTTATGGTGTTTTGTGTGAAGGGCGCTTAAACCCTGTATGGTTGACCGGAGTACCTCAGGACTCTATACTAGTGTCTTCTCTGTTTTCTGTTATTGTGGGAAAAGCTTTCGCAGACAATATGCAATCAACAAACTTGGCGTTGTAAACTTGTCGATCTGCTATTTTCTGCTAAATGTTTCCCAACAATGCGGATACTGGGGTGTAAGTGGTTAACTCTTGAACAAGCACACTGTTGCCTACAGTTCAAGCATGCCGCAAGCATGATACAGGCATGATATAGAGATGTTCTCCACCTACCAATACGTCATTGGACTGTGTGTGTGTGTGTGTGTGTGTGTGTGTGTGTGTGTGTGTGTGTGTGTGTGTGTGTGTGTGTGTGTGTGTGTGTGTGTGTGTGTGTGTGTGTGTGTGTGTGTGTGTGTGTGTGTGTGTGTGTGAACTTTGCTACATGTTTATGGTGTGTCAAAGCGATCCGCCCCTTGCCAGACTGATCTGAGACGAAGATTCACCTTTAGACAGATCAAACACAACTTCCAGTGAGGGAGGACAGACGTCTTTCCACCGCTACGGGAGGGGATAACCTGCTGCTGACTCTGTCAGCTGAATGGACTTTAACAAGAACCACGATTCACAGTGAAAGTAAACTTCATTACACCATTCTAAGAGAGGGAGTGTTACCACGACTGACTGCTGATTTCCTGACTTGAGCAGGGTGTTTGTAGCTTCATTTGGAGACAAAATGGCTTCCAAATCGTCTCGCTCAGAGGAGAATTTGTCCTGTCCTGTGTGTCATGACATCTTTAAAGATCCTGTTCTTCTGTCATGTAGCCACAGCTTCTGTAAAGCCTGTCTGCGGGAATGGTGGCGAGAGAAGGAAATAAAGGAATGTCCGCTTTGTAGAAAGAGACAATCAAAGGATCCACCCTTAGACCTGGCTTTGAAGAACGTGTGTGAGGCTTTCATTCAGGAGAGACAACAGAGAGCTTCAACAGGGTCTCAGGTTCGCTGCAGTCTGCATAATGGGAAACTCAAACTGTTCTGTCTGGAATGTCAGCAGACAGTTTGTCTTGTGTGTCGAGATTCTACAAAACACATCAACCACAGAATCAGACCAATAGATGAAGCAGGACTGGATCACAAGGAGAAAGTCAAGAAATTACTCAAGCCTTTACAGAAGAAACTGGAGGTCTTTAATAAAGTTAAAACTAACTATGATCAAACAGCAGAACACATTAAGGTACGAGCCCGGCACACAGAGATGCAGATGAAGGACCAGTTTAAGAAGCTTTGTCAGTTTCTACAAGAGGAAGAGGAGGCCAGGATCACTGTACTGAGGGAGGAAGAGCAGCAGAAGAGTGAGGTGATGAAGGAGAAGATTGAGGGTCTGAACAGAGAGATATCAACCCTTTCACACACAATCAGAGCCATAGAGGAGGAGCTGAGAGCTGAACACATCTCATTCCTGCAGAACTACAAGACCACAATGGAAAGAGTCCAGGTCACTTTGCAGGACCCACAACTGGTCTCAGGAGCACTGATAGACGAGGCCAAACACCTGAAGAACCTGACCTTCAGAGTCTGGGACAAGATGAAGGACATTGTCTCCTACACTCCTGTCATTCTGGACCCCAACACTGCCAGTGCAGAACTGGTCCTGTCTGATGATCTGACCAGCATGAGCCGTAGTTCACGCTTTAAACAGCAGCTTCCTGACAACCCAGAGAGGTTTGACACTTGGTACTGTGTCCTGGGCTCTGAGGGTTTTAACTCAGGGACTCATAGCTGGGATGTTGAGGTTGGAGACAATACATTCTGGCGGCTAGGTGTGTTTGCAGAGTCTTATCAGAGGAAGGGATACAGAGGGGCTCAAGGCTGGAGATTAGAGTTAGATGAAGGTATATACATAGCAGACTCCTCACAAGGGTCTGGGTCAGTCAGGGTCTGTGTCGTGAAGCACCCAAGACCCAAGACGATCAGAGTCCAACTGGACTGGAACAAAGGAAAGCTGTCATTCTCTGATCCAGATACTAACACACACATACACACCTTCACACACACTTTCACTGAGGCTCTCTTTCCATTCCTTAACGCTACTAATACTCTGAAGATGTTACCATGGAAGGTCAGTGTAACTCTGGACAACGCAGTTAGACATGATAAGACATGACAAAGACAAACTATTGAGACCAGTCAATTTTAGAATCTATATGATTGTCTTGTGGTCAAGGGCAATAAACAACATATACTGTAGATGATGATGATGATGATGATAATTATGATGATAATTATGATGATAATTATGATGATATTGATGTCATGTTATGGATATCAACTGTATTGTAAAAAAGACATTACAAAGTTATAGATAATATTTAGTGTCCACTCTCATTTTTAGCGGCGCTAGCCGCTAAAAATGAGAGAGAGAGAGAGATATTAGCCCTCTATACCTGGCTTTTGCGTCAACGTTCTGATTGGTCAGGCTCGCCAACGTTCTGATTGGTCAGGCTCGCCAAGGTTCTGATTGGTCAGGTCCGTCAACGTTCTGATTGGTCAGGCTCGCCAAGGTTCTGATTGGTCAGGTCCGTCAACGTTCTGATTGGTCAGGTCCGTCAACGTTCTGATTGGTCACTATTCATGACATCATAGTGATGTCATGAATAGTAACATAGTGATGTCATGAATAGTGACCAATCAGAACGTTGACGGACCTGACCAATCAGAACGTTGACGGACCTGACCAATCAGAACCTTGGCGAGCCTGACCAATCAGAACGTTGACGCAAAAGCCAGGTATAGAGGGCTAATATCCGCTCTATACCTAAAGGTATAAAGGTAAGGCTCTATACCTAAAGGTATAGAGCGCAAAGTTTGTATATCTGCTACAAAAAGCTACGAAGATAGAAGCTGATAGAGTGGGTACCTAAAGTCTATTTGTACCCACTCTATCAGCTATGACAGATCAGTTTTTGTCACTTACCTTGGAATGCATTTGGTGATTCGCTTCCAATGGCACTATTTAGTGCCACTGGAAGCCTTTTAATATTGTTTCTCTAGTAGAAACACATATCTATGACAAAATATATCAAAGGCGCCGCTACCTTCACACAGGTGTGATTTTTTATTATAATGTCAGCAATAGTACTAATGCCAACAATAATAACAGGATTATTTTGGATTTCTTGTACTGAACTCTACTGTACTTTTTACACAATTTCCTAATATAGAATCACCACTTTGGATGAATGTCTTTATGGCATTATAAAGTATGGCATGTTATATGATGGTTAGCAGGGGTCAGTCTGTTAAATATTATATTAGTTTTATGAAACTACAAGGGTTGGTGAGGTAGACTATGAACCCTGCAGTCATCTAATCACTGATAATGAAATGATAATACCACAATACAATATCAGAACAGGCATTGTGGGTCTAAATATGTCACATAAAACTTTTGAAATGTGGCTTGACAATGTGGTTTTTAACTCAATTGTTTATAGTATTCAGTTGACACTGTCATATTCAATGGTGAATCTGAGAAAAACATTTGCATTGATATTAAATCAAATCAAATTGACTGATGTCAGTTTAACAACTTGAATCAAAGGACACCCGGCCTCACAGACCCTTTATTTTAAAGGCAGGTGCTGAATAAAAATAAATAAAAAGATTTGGACACAAGGCAGTTGCTAGAACAGTAGCGAGAATGGCCGCTAAAACACTTAGGTCTACTGCTTTCTAAACCAGTGGTTCTCAAACTTTTTCATGTCAAGGACCCCCAAATTAGGGGGCTGCGGACTCCCATCTGAAAATATTTTGTGCCAGGGACACAAAATATATATATATATACTAGAGTTTCGGGGGGCTACGCCCCCCTCAACCCCAGCCGCGCACGGGGCCCAGCCGTGTGTATATTGGGGGACCCAAATCGCCGGAGTGAAACTGTGGAAAAATTTTTTTGAAAAAGGAAAAAATTTGAAGAAATAATATTTGTTATGTTTCAGGGGGTCCACAGGGGGTCCGCGGACCCCCTGATGGTCCACTGACCCCCTGTGGAGTGTTGGGACGCGCGGGGACACCCCTGGAACATTGCGGACCATTTCGGTGTTTTTTTTTTTTTCATGAAGGTGGTTGCTTGTTTCTGGCGCAGGCTGTGCAAACCTGGCAACCCAGCGCATGCTGCCGCACGTTTAAGTGGCGTAGCGTCATGAGGGTCAGTGGGGCCGTGGCTCGGTCAGTGAAGACCCTGTAGTGCGGATGATATGTGGCATAGAGGGGCAGATTGTAAATCCACAGAGGAAACATCCGTGGGCTACCATTGGTTCAGCGATGTGTGCGGTCGCCCTGCGGCCCCTCCTCCTCCACCAATGTGCAGTATTGAGAGCCCTGACGTCACAACAATTGGAGCGATGGGCACTGCACTGTGGTTGGTTAGGGTACACCTAGGGCCCAGGTAGAACCCAGTTAAAGCCTGCATGGGCAAACCCAGTTAGGACCCGCCTTGGTCCCACATAAACATGGCTAGTTGGGGCCCACCTAAGGGCCAGGTAGAAGCTACTTATAGCCTGCATGGGCATCGCAGTTGGGACTGAAGTGGATGCCGCTGACATTGCTGACATGGGGTCCATATGGTTTAGCCCACCTTGAAACCATATGGGAACTACGCTGGCATGCTGGCTGTAATGCAAACGCTGCATCATACCTGCAGTGTGTAGTTTGATGTTGTGTGTGTAGCAGATATACCTGCAGTGTGTAGATCAATGTCCATAGGAAAGTCAATGCCCAGCAGTGTTTTTTTTCCCCAGCAGAGTTTCTAGTGTCTCTGTGTCTCTCTGGAAGAGGTTGCACATGAACTCTGCAGCCGCACTGAGGCGCTCCAACACAAACACTCTGACATTAAGCTGCTTGACACAACAAACATCAGCACCACGCTGCTGTTTGTCCAAAAGACACAATATCTGCTCTCCCACCAACGTCATGTGTTCATTTATCGACAGCCGTACAGACTGCTTTTGACACATTTTACGTCGTTTATCCAGCTCTCACTGACTCTCCACATCGGACTGTTATTTTGCTGCGATCAAGTCAACGATGTGAGAGATTAGCTATCACAGACGGACGGACAGGGGGTGAAACATAGTGTTGCGCCATGCCTTTCGGCCTGGCGGAGACAATAAAAAAACGAAAGTAAAGGAAATGGCCATTTCTGCAACAGAAGTAGTCAATAAACTATGCTATGAAAACATGGGCCACATTGGCAAAGAATGTAAGAATGAGGCAATCATGTAGAAAATAGCCGATCTCCAAGCTTACAAAGCCTCTGAACGTGAGGCGTTTCGAGCTTGTAGATCGGCTATTTTCACAATATTTACTTGTGGAACGGAGTCAAACAGAATGGGGGGGTTCCCAGATCAAGTACGTGTATTTGGGGGGGGGGGGGGGGGGGGGGGGGGGCGGCGTGAAAGGGTTGATAAACACTGCTGTAATCGGAGCGAAATTATCTGAAATTACTACATGACCATAATGCAGCCTAACATCTGTTGCACGGGGCGGTCCTGCCATTACGTTAGTTACTGTAGTTGCTGTGGAGCGACATAGTTCTCCAGAAGACACACACAAACATACACCATCTACAATGGACGAACTGAGCAGCAATATAGACATTCACCACACGAACGTGCATTGTTGACAAAGTGATTGCACAGCCGCTGCAGGCATGACAACCAGGTTAGCGTTAGCGACATGGCAGCTATCACAGCGCCCTGTCCGTCGTGCTGCAACTGCCTGTGATGGCTACAGCAGTAACAGCAAGCTGTCTGCGATGCCATTGTCTGGAGACTGCTCTTAGCGTGACACGACCAATGAGAGTGAGCGCTGTAGTTGTTGCTAAGATACGGTGGCGTCTCTGCCCCATAGCTTGTAGATCTCTCACACATGATTGGCGTAGGCTGCGTTGCCAGGTCTGACTTTGTGTCTAAGCAATGGTCGGCTGATTTTGGCGCGCCTTTGGGCTCGTTTGCATTGTGCGCACGGCAGCGCTTGTTTAGCGTACGTCAGCGCGACGTGGCAACGGACGTGGCAACGTGAAAGGTGATTGGCTGGTGAAAAGAAACACCCGACGTTACACCAGAAATGGTGCCTGGAGAAAATGGTGACCAAAAAAGAAAGTTTGGAAAAAAAGGAAAAAAACCCCGCAGCGGCTGCGTGCTGTTGTGGTGATGAGGTCGTGCGCACGGTAAACGGTACGAAGCTGCCTCCCCTTCCGTTTTGTCCGACATTTGGTGAGTAGAATTAATTATGTTGCGCGGTGGAAAAGGTGTATTGAGCAGTGAGATGTCCCCTACGCGAGGCGTAAATTCAGCGCGGCCGGCGTGGCGAGTCAGTTGGCGACATGTGGTCTGGCGGTGCGTTGTTTAGTCGATAACAGAGCTGTGGGGTGTGGACACCGAGGGTGCGGAAGTTGGTCGCCATTTATATAGTTAGATACACAAGATTTGTGTTGTTAAAATGTTCCAAATCTTTCACAATTTTCCAAGATTTCTTTGAAAATAGCTGCAAGCTCAACGCGTCACATCGTGACACAATGTGAGCTTGTAGATCTGCTATTTTAAAATAGCCAATGTATATGGGTTTAAACTGACTTTGTATGCCATATTAACTCATTTTGTTGGGGACCCCCTGGAACCCGCTCAAGGATCCCTGGGGGTCCCCGGATCCCACTTTGAGAACCACTGTTCTAAACCAATCATGTCAACAGCTCAATATGAAGGACTGTCTTAAAGACTTTGGATTGGTTCTGCATTGCAGGGCAAAAGAAAGGTGTTGTTTTCCCACCTAGTTTCAGTCACGAAGTCTGAGAGACTGTCCTGGATCTGTAGTAGAGAGA
>NC_139960.1:3922716-4011614 GCF_963454915.1 Gymnoscopelus microlampas
AAACTATGCCTACTATGCATAATTAATTTGGGGGTCCTTGACATGAAAAGGTTTGAGAACACTGCAGTAGATGGAGAGAGGCATCCACAGAACACACAGAGAGAGAGAGAGAGAGAGAGAGAGAGAGAGAGAGAGAGAGAGAGAGAGAGAGAGAGAGAGAGAGAGAGAGAGAGAGAGAGAGAGAGAGAGAGAGAGAGAGAGAGAGAGAGAGAGAGAGAGAGAGAGAGAGAGAGAGAGAGAGAGAGAGAGAGAGAGAGAGCAGTGGTTCATCATGCAAGGCTGTATTGACACAATAGAGAATTAGTCACTCTCAGGCAGACGGTAGGAGAGTTGAGCGCGTCTCCTGTGTCTGGGACAGCAGCAGGTGCGCCAACACACTCCTCGTCTCTCCAGCGTCCCCGAGAGGGGAAGCAATCACATCTCTGGAATGAATAAGCATTCTTTCTTTCCCTCGTGCACGTGTACATGCGCGCGCACACACACACACACACACACGGGTATTGTATTACTATACTTGTGAGGACGTCAACATTTTTGGACAGCGATTTTATGAATGTCATTTTTTAATACGTTTAGCCATTTTTAACCGTAAGCCTAAAGCCGAAAACTAGCAAATCTACAAGCTCACAACGTGTCGCGCTGCGACACGTTGTGAGCTTGTAGATCAGCTATTTTCCGGTGCATGACACTGGCACGCAACCGAGTATAAATCATGTTTAACTCTAATTCCAGCCCCTAAGCCTAACCTCTAAATGTCTCATCCTAAAACTAACCCCACCCTGAAAATGTTTCTACTGACAGTATGAATGCATTTCTAAATCATTTTTTCGACCCTGAAACAATCACTTTTCTTGTGACGACCAGGAAAATTTTCCTCACTATGTCTATTTTTCAAATTCTAATATACTTGTGGGAACATTTGGTCCTCAAGAGTATAGTAAGACACACACACACACACACACACACACACACACACACACACACACAAACACACAGGCTGCGTGTATGGAAATCATAGCAAGTTTGTCGTGCATTGGGAGGATTTTGGAGGCACCGCGTGGTCTGTCTGACTGGTTGGTTGGACTCAATGGTGGACAGTAACAAAGTACATTTACTTGAGTACCGTACTACTTAAGTAATTTTTTTGAGTATCTGTAATTTACTTGAGTATTATTATTTGTGGATACTTGTGACTTCAAAGACAAATTATTGTACTTTTGACACTACATTTCTAGGAAGGGAAAGGGTACATTAAGAATTAAACACTTAAGCCCTAATTTGCAAAAATGTCTGGAAAATGTTACTCTTCAAGACTTATTTTCTATCAATAACACACCCCATGAAGACTTGAATTCACAGAGATTGTTTTTGTCGCATTCCTAAGCCAATAATTTGATGACCGGCGGAAATATGCTGATGTCTCCGGTAGACTCTGCAAATTATTGGCTCAGGAATGCGACAAAAACAAAACGATCTCCATGAATTCAAGGCTTCATGGGGTGTGTAATTGATAGAAAATAAGATTTTTTGGGGGGTGAACTACTATTAAAAGCAAGGACTCAGTCCTTTAACTCAAGTACACATTTGACAGAGCAACTTTCACTTGTCACTTGACCAGGAGTATACTGTATGTGTGTGTGTGTGTGTGTGTGTGTGTGTGTGTGTGTGTGTGTGTGTGTGTGTGTGTGTGTGTGTGTGTGTGTGTGTGTGTGCGCGTGCTTATGTGCGTGCGCGTGTGTAAGTGTACACATATAGGCAGGCACACAGCCTTTCATAATGCATTCTGTTACTTTGTAAGCTCTACTCCAGGCTCCTCATCCCACTTTTTAAAATCAGCAAATCATAGTTCTGGCTTCCTCCCAATTACAGCAGCACAGTGTAGAATTCATAATTAGTCATCATGCTGAGAGAGAGAGAGAGAGAGAGAGAGAGAGACAGAGACAGAGAGAGAGGGAGATTCATAGCATTTTAATGGTCTGCGTGCATGGCAAACAAAGGAGGAGTAATGAACCAAAGTCGACCTTTGTCGTCCCCTCCAACACTGATCGTGTTCCTTTCACGCACATGTAAGGATGACTGTAACCCACTCTGACAGCGTATAGCGTTCACAGCCAAAACTTGATTTAGCTTTAATTGGCAATTTCAAACGCGTGCGTCTGCGCGGAAATCTGAGCTCCGTTTGTGCTCTGATAAGATAAGTCGTTTCAGGTGTCTGCAGATTCTATCTGGTTAGATTTGTACTCTGTGGAGTAGAAACCTCTTGCACACATGTCGGTGTGTACCAGTGGTTCCCAAATATTTTCATGACAAGGACCCCCAAATTGACCCTCCCTCTGCCCATTTCAAAGGATTTTGTGCCAGGGACCCCATGAGGAGATTTATGAGCTTGTAGGTTGGCTATTTTAAAATAGCCAAATAGGGTTAAATTTAGGGGTGTGCCGATATATCGTCCCGCGATATATCGCGATACGTTTTCGCGACGATATGTATCGTTTTGGGAAAAAAAAATATCGTTTTTGAATTTTTTTTTTTTTTTTTTTTTTTTTTTTTTTACAATCATAATAATCAGGCATGCAAACGGCCCCGAAGTGAAAAGAGTGACAACATGTTTTTTTTTCGGGTCAGGTGTCATACTATTTGGATTCAAAACGGCTATTGTAGCTGAAAAGCTACAAATTTGCATGTCTGAATAATGCAAAAACAGAATTATTTGTTTGCATTTTCTTTTTTTCTCCTCCATATATTTTCATAATAAAAAAAGTGCGTATCGTATCGTATCGAAATCGTATCGAAGTTGTGAGCCAAATATCGTATCGTATCGTTTCGTGAAATTAGTGTATCGGCACACCCCTAGTTAAATTGTCTTAAACTGGTCATCATTTTGCTGGGCACACCCTGGAACACCCTCAAGGACCACTGGCGTGTAAGCTACTCCAAACACACACACACACACACACACACACACACACACACACACACACACACACACACACACACACACACACACACACACACACACACACACACACACACACACACACACACACACAGACACACACACACACACAGACACATGCTCGCTCGCTCGCTCGCTCAATCACTCGCTCACATGTAATGCAAAGTCACGTATCGTCATCAGATGTCCAAAACTGTTACTTTTCTAGGAAATGAAAGGAGAAAAAAAATGTTTTTCAATGGATAAACAGTCACCAGCTCCTTTTAATACATTGGTTAATACATATGTATAAACCCAATACAGAATTACCCACTTTTCACTTTCACTTTCAAAATGTCTCAAACATAGCAGATATACAGTACAAGCTGACGTGTGTTGTGAGCTTCTAAATATCTTTGCTACTTTTGAACACACTGTTGAAAGACAAAGTAGGGCATTCATTTGCCCAAAAAAAAACAACAACATAAAAAGTTGAAATAAGGGGATACCAGGTTCTGCCCGACAGCGCCGATATCCATGCACACCAGGGCTGCATGCCCACACTTTTTGGACTTGAGAGCTACTTTTAAAATAACCAGCTCAACAAGATCTACCACTCAAAAAAATAATCATGCCCTTGCTGAAAATATGTAAAAAATGTACCTGAAGGGGCTGTTAAAAATAGCACCAAAAAAATCTCTTGGTAAAAGCGTTACATACAACTCATACACTGCCACTGACGTAATAAACGTAATTATTCCCTTTTACCAAACCTGCCACTGACGTAAAAAACGTAATTATTAATTTTTCAATTTTTTTTTTTTTTTTTTTGACCCAAAGACCAAGGAGATATGATTTTTCGAAGGAAAAGACTCCCATCCACTTCCTTGTTAACTTAAAGCTTAAAAATTCTGTATCTCAGCTCCTGAGTACTTTTTTTTTTTCAATGAAAAATCTCTGGCAGTGGGCAAACGCGGCCAGCAATAAGTCTGGCAGTGAATGAGTTAAGGCACTTGGAATGGGACTTAGTGAATGAAAAGTCTTCCTCCCATTCTGTATGGACGTGGTAGGGTTTTTGGCTTCTTTGCCACGCACATTTTTATATGACTTTGTAATACGTTTGCACGCAACACTCTTGAAAACAAAGCATTGCATTGTGGGATTACCTGATGTACAGTAGAAGCCGTGAGGGGAGCTGACAGGCCGTTGTCCATGTCAATCAATCAATTAAACTTTAATTCAAGTGCTAGATCAGGGATCTTCGACCTTTTCAGGCCAAGGACCCCCTAGCTGAGAGAGAGATGAGGCGTTGTGAGCTTGTAGATCTGCTATTTTTTGGCTAAAGTTCTCCTCAGAAAAGGGATGCAAGGGTTCAAGTGGTTAAGGTAAAAAAAAAAAATCACATCACACAAAGATTTGGCGGACCCCCTGTAGTAACTCTGAGGACCCCCTAGGGGTCCCGGACCCCCTGTTGAAGACCCCTGTGTGCTAGATGTCAAACGGAGGAGGAGTTTTGTGATCTTTAAGCACAAACCCGGCAGCATCCATATTTTGGGGGAAACATTAGCCAAATATTTTGGGGGAAACATTAGCCAAAAATAGCCGATCTACAAGCTTCCAGATCGGCAATTTTTGGCCAAGGCATTTGCTGTAGACGGAAAAGAAAAGCGGCCCAGGTACAGAGAAGTCCAGGTAACCAAGTCTAGAGAGGGTTTAATGCGGGGCATGGCACGCGGTCTACCTACGCAGTCTTTTTGATGTACTGGCAGATCATGATCTACCTATTGGGCACCCCTGATGTGCACAGACACACCATAACTCTATCTGGGGAGGACCCGCATTCCACAGTGTAATTAGGTGCCGAGGCGTTTGCTATTGATTTGCGGAGCACAGCTCTGCTCGTTTTAGCCTATACTTGTAAATGAGATAGTGCTCTCTGGCGCTCTTAGTCAATTAACCTACTGCGACTAATGGGAACAAACTGCTGCTTCAACACACTAAAACCCCTCCATATACACTCCTCAGCCTCGCTTTGGGCATAATGACCCAGTCATGCATGCATGCACACGTATGCATGCACAAGCACGCACACGCGTTTGTACAGTAGGCCCATTACTATACTTAAGAGGATTTTACGATTTGACAATAGCCGATCTACAAGCTCACAACGCGTCGCGCTGCGACATGTTGTGAACTCGTGGATCGGCTATTTTCGGTGCACAATGGCGTGCAACCAAGTACAAATTAGGCATAACCCTAACCCCAGATCTAACCTCAAAATGTCTATCTTTTCCTAATTGTAAGCCTAACTAAATATAATTTTGAAACCATAAAACAAACATTTCTCTTGTGAGGACCGGTAAAATAGTCCTCACAATTGTCTATTTCTCAAATTCGTATGTACTAAAAAGAGGAAATGTGTCTCTCACAAGTGTAGTACACAACACACGCACGTGCACGCACACGCACACACACACTCACTCACAGAACCCTGTTGAAAGTGTTGCCCTCTGCTTGGCTTTGTTTGCATCAGGTTTATTTGGATTAAGACTTTTATTTCCACATTAATTAGCAGAATTTGGTATGCAGCTAGAGGATAATTACAGTCATTTAGAAGTGTTTCTTTAATATCAACTATTTAGTTGTTGTTTAGTTTTTCTTTTTGCTCCCCAGTTTAATTGTTGACAAACTCCCTCCAAGTGTGCATTGTCGCTGTCAACCATTTCTCTTTGGTCTTGGGAAGGGTGTAGACATGAAGAGAATGATACCAGAACTGATAGGGCGCTGCATGATATTGCGCGATATGTGATAACATTGTTGATTATTACATGATATGACTTGTGATAAGTAAACACATATTTAAGAATACAGTTGTAATATCTTGGGTTCTGCCTTAGGTTTTCTGCTAACATTGAACCCAAATGGATACTAAATATTTCCATTCCAACAACATGGTTTCACTGGAAACACTGCACCTGTCTACAGCTGCTATTGACAATGAATATGTACAACCAACTTAACAAAACAGTTTCTCATATACAGTAGCAGTGAAAATAGCTGATGCGACGTGTTGTGGGCTTGTAGATCAGCTATTTTCACTATTTTAAAGGTTTGTTTTAAATAATAATAAAAAAGGAATGTTTTGGACATACAAGGTTTCCACCTCCACGATATCATATATATATATTGTCAGGAACTGGTGTTGTAGGACCCATAAGCAGGAACTCAGACAAAGCAGGAGATGAGGATCACAAACATAACTTTACTAGTAGGAACAATGCAGATTTACAATGAATACTGAACTCAAAACAGACAACAGGGAATATGAGTCACAACTTTTGACCCAGCACTAAGCACTGACTGAAACACAGTCTTTATAGTCTCAGCAGCTCATCACTAAACCAGGCTCAGCTGCAGGGACGTGCACAGATAGACTCAAGGTGGTGCTAGAGCACCTGCCCTTTGCCCTCTTGACCAGAAGTGCCCTTTTGAAAAAAAAAAGTTTTTTCTTTTTTTTTCAGTTTACAGCAGGGGTATTCAACAGGGGGTCCGGGACCCCTAGGGGGTCCTCAGAGTTACTACAGGGGGTCCGCCAAATCTTTATGTGATAGGATTTTTCTTTTTACCATAACCACTCGAAACCTAGCATCCCTTTTCTGAGGATAACTTTAGACAAAAATAGCAGATCTACAAGCCCACAACGCCTCGCGCTGCGAGGCGTTGTGGGCTTGTAGATCTGCTATTTTTGGCAAAGAGGTATAGGTGTAGAGGGAAAAAAGAGCAGACCAAGTCAACAAAAAAAAAGTATAATTCACTTGAGCACCTGCCCCTCAAAATGTCTGTGCACGCCACTGGGCCCACTGTAGAGGCCGTGGTCATGAAATATATCTCTATAGACGAATCCACGGAGCACTGCCCTGTGCGCAGCCATTGCTGCGGTGTCAACGCTCCGCGGACGCGACACCGCATGGCCGCCTACAGGCAGCTACAGGCAGCGCGTCTGTGGATTCGTCTATAGTACAGTATGACTTTAAAGACGCACTGAAGTGACATTTTCGGTCATTTTATTTTGAAGGTTCAGCCTGAAACGTCGGCTCAACGACTCTAAACCAATCAGAAGGTCCCATCCCTTCAGGCTATGGGACGTTGGATCTCAATCACTTCAGCCGTGCTGGCACACGGCTAGTGTTTGTTTACAAGTGAGAGAGAGACGGCCAGTGAAGCACGTTTGCTACTACCTGGCTTATTTCTAACCTATAATGTTTTCAGATACATATTTTAGTGTGCAGGTGAAGTTTAAAATGAGTAATACACTCATCTTCAATGAGATTCAAAACGTAGTATCTCTGTAATTAAAATCAGCTGTGTTTGAAGAACGTGCAGCTATGGGAATCAAACAGGTGCATGTAATCAAGATTCATTTATTTTCATGAAGGCTGCGTTATGTCATCACGCAGCACGTTTTCGTTTACAGGAAGTAATTAAGATTGGCTTTTTAGGGACTTTAGATGTAAAAATACACAAAAATGGCTTTTTTTCCATTTTTTTGGCATCTATTGTTAGGTATGCCCATATGATGACCACGGATATGCTCTAAAAGTGTGAAAAACATATTTTTCATTTCACTACACCTTTAAGTAAAAAATATGCCTGTTCCACCTCTACTTGTGACTCATGTCCCCCTGTGGAGTGTGAACTTTAAAGTGCAATAAAAGTGAAAAAAGAAAGTACAGACATTTTCTCAGTGACATTGGTGCGGGGGACATATCGACAGCTAAAACTTCTAGAAGGGCTGGTTCAATACTCCCGAGGACGGTTCACGCTTCACAGAAAAACGGATGTCAAAGCCAGTGGCTACAGTTTCTATCAAAACGGCTTTATTCGCCAAAGAACAGAGGGTTGAAAGGAACTTACAGTAGCTTGACACCAGTGACAGTGGCGTCGGGACATATTGACAACCTGCACAGTGGTTAGTGCTTCCCTGGAGATGGGGGGCACAGGGCCTATCTCCACTTCCACAGTAAAGTCTTGAATGGTACTTTAACTGAGAGTGTAAAGATGTATACGTAAAAGTCATTTTTTATGTTTTTTTTGCTTGTAGATCTGCTAATTAAGCACGTTTTAAAGATTTTGAAAAATGTAACTATAAAACTATAATGACATTATAGGGATGCCAATTTGGAAGTAGTTAGGTCTGTCTGTTTGGTTTTATGAATATTTAATCAATGAAACATAATTAACAAGAGCTAACAGGAGTGGCAAAAACTTGTGAAAAACATTTAATAGCACATCTACAAGCTCACAACACACTGTGATTCGACACATTGTGACCTCGTAGAGCTGCTATTTTTGTCCGCCACTATTGTACAACAAAGCATAATATAGGGTTTAAGTTGTTAATCACACTAATCAATTTAGTTGATTCTAAAAAATCTATTAAAATGTTTTCGTGTTTCATTGATATAAAAATACAAACATGTAATCTGTATGTAAACCTTGCTTCTCAATTATTCAATTAACCTACGGTTAATGGTTCTAAAAGCCGATTTTCCATATCCGGTTAGTTGCCCAGCCCTAGTTTATACACATGACTCGTTCCAACTCATGGGTCAGCAGTTTATACACTTAAATCAATATTCCAGATCTCGCACGTATGTATCTCTGTTTCCACATCGTACAGTGGGGACTGTGAAACTAGGCGTCCGACAGTGGCTGTGCAGCACAGGCAGCCAACCTGGAGCTCATCTAGTATTGATGGGCTCTCATAGCCCGGAACAGCTTACACACTGTCTTATACCAGCCCATGGAATATAGATGAGGGAGCTAAAGTGCATGGGAACGCGCACAGCACAGGAGAGACTCCATTTAGTTGTACAATACTTCAGGAAGCCCGGGAATCCACACTTTGTAGAGAAGACAGACTGAGAGGATGGAGATGGTGTGGGGGTTGGGGGGGTGGTGGGGGGAGGAAAGAATATTCTCTCTCTCGCCGCCTTTCACTGCGTCACTGTCGGTTGGAAGCCTTGTCCAAAACCATTCCTTTTTTATTACTATAAAAAGAAAAGATCTAAAACAGTGAAAATAGCAGATTTACACGTTGTGAGCTTGTAGATCTGCTATTTTCACTACTTTTGTGTGACAGTTGAAGTAGGGCATTCATTTGCGAAAATAGTGTATATGAAAAGTTGAAACGTGGAGATACAAGGTTTCTGCCCGACAGCAACGATGGACAAATGCTATCACGCGTTCTGATGTTTCTGCCACACTTTCTCTCACTCAGATGCTCGTGCACATCTCTCTCTCTCTCTCTCTCTCTCTCTCTCTCTCTCTCTCTCTCTCTCTCTCTCTCTCTCTCTCTCTCTCTCTCTCTCTCTCTCTCTCTCTCTCTCTCTCTCTCTCTCTCTCTCTCTCTCTCTCTCTCTCCACACACACACTCACACAGAGTATTCCCCAGCGCTCTGATTGTTCCTGCCATTTCAAAGTGTGTTCCGTTGCTTCAGGCTTCCTATACAATTGAGCCTTTTAACCGCTGGCCGTTTGCTAGCCTATCTGTATTTAATGTGTCCCCGTGGATTCAAACCATCCATGGAATGAAATGCTGTAACGTACTTAAAAGTGCACATATAGGCTGGGCTCTGACCGCACGGGTGGAATAAGTATTAGTTTGTTATTACTTAAGTAAAAGTATTAAAACCATTGATACCACAACATAAATGGTGTTGGGAACAACAGATTTTCAGGAGGCAGTGAAGCACACCTTTACTCCGCCCCCTCACCTAATCAGGGGCGCCATTTACACCCTGCCAGAACTACCCAGAAACCTGCTTCTCGCTTCACGTACCACGTACATGCAAGCACGTGACTGTCATTTGAAGCATGAGTTCCGTCGAACTGTTCGCCTCCGACATTAATGTCATTTTTGTCTGTATTATCATCCCTTGTCTAGCACACACACACACACACACACACACACACACACACACACACACACACACACACACACACACACACACACACACACACACACACACACACACACACACACACACCCTCACCCACCCCTACATCCATCCCGTCCCGTAATGTTTTGCAGCAAGAGCATGGTCTGCAACAAGTTCAATGACCTCGGCTGCTCAGCCCGCTCTTGCAAGCTGCTACACGTTTGCAGCCACTGCGGTGGCGCCCACGCTCGTGGTCCTCATGCCCCCAGCAGCCCCCCCCAATCCTCAGTCTAGCCCTAGCTACCCTCACTTTCCTCCAATTCCTCCCCCCGTCCCCCTTCCTTCTCCCCTTTCCGACATCCTTCCCTCCCTCCATCCCTTCCCTTTCAACCCCTTTCTCTCCCTCTTCCCCCCCCCACAACTTCAACCTCCCTCCCCTGCTCTGGCCAGCTTTTCTTTCCCACCCAGACCCCGCGCAACCACTGCTCCATTCCCCCCCCAATTCTATCCCTGTCACATGGCAACCACACCACCATGGCTACCCTTGCTCCACTCCACCAAAAAATACAATGAGTAAAAGGCCTGTATTCAAAATGTTACTTGAGTAAAAGTAGAAAAGTATTGGCATCCAAATATACTTCAAGTACAAAAGTAAAGGTACATAAATCTTTCAAATGTTTGAAAAAACTGCCCTTTTTGAATAGCCAAAGCATGAATGTGTTAATACTGTATGTATATCCTACTATAATTCTAGTAACCTCTGTAGTGGTGAGTAGGTGAGTACGTGAGTAGGTGAAGCTACCCGGTTCTCCTCACTGGCTGGACCAATTGCTCTGATTTTGCACACAGCCATTGACCATTACCATCTGAACACAACTGTGAAGCCCGTTTTTCAATTTCATCAAATCTCAGCTTCTTACTAGCGTTTTTGTGTCAAACACTGTCGCCATGGTTACGGGGCTGCCCAGCTATGGGACGAACTGCCTCCCGGGTTGCCAGATCATGTGCGCATATCCCCCCACGGCTGCGCTGCGCCGACCGGGTATGGTCTAGTCCTACTATAATTCTAGTAACCTCTGTCTGTCTGTCTGTCTGTAGTGGTGTCACTACCCGGTTCTCCTCACTGGCAGGAGCAATTGCTCTGATTTTGCACACAGCCATTGACCATTACCATCTGAACTTAACTGTGAAGCCCGTTTTTCAATTTCATCAAATCTCAGCTTCTTATTAGCGTTTATGTGTCAAACAATGTCGCCTCCCGGGTTGCCAGATCATGTGCGCATATCCCCCCACGGATGCGTCGACCGGGTATGGTCTAGTAACGAGTAATTTAAGGTGTCAAACAACTGTCGTGGATAAAATATTGGGCTCTGAGATGTACTGTAGTGGAGTAGAAGTAAAAGTAATGAACATATTAAATACTCAAGCAAAGTAAAGGGAAAAAAAGAAAGGAAAGTGTACTTCAATCCGGTACTAGAGTACAGGTAGTTTCCGCCGCTATACCTGCCTGCCTGCTGTACGGTGGGCTCTGATGGAGACACGGCTTCATAAATACTGACATCAGCTGTGCATTCTCATCCTATACGTCTCTGCAAAACGCTCTGGGATTTCACTGATCCCGGGCAGATTTAAAGCTAAGCGCGCTTCAAGCGTTCAGAGTGCAATGTGCGTGTGCGTGTGCGTGTGTGTGTGTGTGTGTGTGTGTGTGTGTTGGGGGGTAGTACCTACATACAGGATGAGATTGAGCTGTATTTCTTTACACACACGACTCTACACACAATCCCCTGACCTTCTGACATGAACATGTTGTAGATCTGCAGGTGCTTATCTGGGTTCTCTCATGCAGAGTAAACGGAGATAGATCACTGAATGATTCAGTGACTCTGTGTGTGTGTGTGTGTGTGTGTGTGTGTGTGTGTGTGTGTGTGTGTGCGTGTGCGTGTGCGTGTGCGTGTGCGTGTGTGTGTGTGTGTGTGTGTGTGTGTGTGCGCGTACGCGTGCATGAGAGTTTGAGAAATACCACAATATAAAAATACCCTGTTACAAGTAAAAGGCCTGTGTTCAAAATGTTACTTGATATACTTAAAATATCAAAAGTTAAAGTACTAAAATGTTCAAGCTCACATGCGACACGTTGTGAGCTCTTTATTTTCAAATAGCCTTGGTATAAAATAGGGCTAAAGTGGTTAATGTATGTGCTTTAATATAATCATTTATATCTGCAAAGTAACTAGAACTAAAGTTTTCAAATATTTGTAGTGGAGTAAAAGTACAATATTCGCCTCTGAGATGTAATGGAGCAGAAGTAAAAGTACTGAAAATTGAAAATACTCCAGTAGAGTAAAAAATCACCTGTGTGAAGGTAGCGGCGCCTTTGATATATTTTGTCATAGATATGTGTTTCTACTAGAGAAACAATATTAAATCTCTGTAAATTTATTTCAAGGCTTCCAGTGGCACTAAATAGTGCCATTGGAGGCGAATCACCAAATGCATTCCAAGGTAAGTGGCAAAAACTGATCTGTCATAGCTGATAGAGTGGGGTAACATAGTGATGTCATGAATAGTGACCAATCAGAACGTTGACGGACCTGACCAATCAGAACCTTGACGGACCTGACCAATCAGAACCTTGGCGAGCCTGACCAATCAGAACGTTGACGGACCTGACCAATCAGAACCTTGGCGAGCCTGACCAATCAGAACGTTGACGGACCTGACCAATCAGAACCTTGGCGAGCCTGACCAATCAGAACGTTGACGGACCTGACCAATCAGAACCTTGACGGACCTGACCAATCAGAACCTTGGCGAGCCTGACCAATCAGAACGTTGACGGACCTGACCAATCAGAACCTTGGCGAGCCTGACCAATCAGAACGTTGACGGGCCTGACCAATCAGAACGTTGACGCAAAAGCCAGGTATAGAGGGCTAATATCCGCTCTATACCTAAAGGTATAGAGCGGCTAGCGCCGCTAAAAATAACTCAAATTGTGCTTAAGTACAGTACTTGAGTAAATATGCTTAGTTACTTTACACCATTGCTCAATTCGACTGTATAAATCGTACTCCCCCCACCCCACCCACCCCACCCCTGCAGGCTATAGTTGCCCAGCCCACTCTTTTAGCTGCGGCTTGTTTTGGACTCATTAGCTTGAAAAGTGAATCCCAGTGGAGCGGAGGGGAAGGTTTTGAAAACATAGCTAACATTACTGTACATAAAAAAAGGTGCAAAGATTTGCCAATCCAAAGTTCACTCATTAAAACTATCATTAGACGACGCATGGACCCAGTCGATGCTGCAGACTGCCATGCCCTGCTCTCTCTCTCTCCGTTTCACTGTATACTTTATGCCTCTCTCCCTTTCCTTTGCCTTTCTCTCTTCACTCTCTTTGACTAGGAAGGGTAACCCGGAACCTTCCGTAACCTTTCCAGATGGCTCCACTCTTAAAGAGATGTCTGTTGGTGTAGCTGTCTGGAAATGAAATGACAGTAAGTACTTTTAATCCAAGAATGTTTTATTTAGGAAAGGACGATTTTTCACCCCCTTTCAACCTATCTTCATATAATTGGTCCTCACTAATGCTCATAATAAAACGGTACATTTTTTTTTCCTTTTTCTGAATCTTCTCACGCAGGACCTAAAATCATACTGTTCACAGAACAAGCTTAACATTTGTCCATCAGAGACATGATATTCCTTGATGAGAAGAATAGAGAAAAACTTCACAACTAGAAAAAGTGCTCCTCGGAGCACAAGTCTCCGCCAGGTCAGGTACGTTATTGTGGCCTCCTGGTGGCGCTATAATAGGCCAATGTGAAAGGGGTGTCATTTCTTCTTAGGCTTTTCACGGCAATCAGACACTGCATTCATGATTTGAGGCTTTTGTTCCAAAAATGTTTTTTGTTAAGATTAGACCTGCTGGTGGCGCTATAACAGGCCAATGTGAAAAGGGTGGCATTTCTTCCTCGGCCTAGTGGGAATGTGCGTGTGAAATTTCACGGAAATCGCAAGCTGCGTTCATGGTTTGAGGCACTTTGTTCAAAACGGACCAATCCTGCAAACGTTGGAAGTCAACCTTAGCCAATGAGGATGGAATATGGAAAATTGGACAGATCCGTGTTGATCACATGACTATAGAGATAATGTGTACCGATTTGTATGACGTTTGGATAAAATCTGTAGGAGTAAATGGGTTTTGCACAAATCGGCCTCCTGGTGGCGCTATAAAAGGCCCATGTGAAAAATTTGGGGCAGAAGTTCGGAATTGGCATCCAGGGAGTGTGTGTGCACAGTTTCGGAGCGACCGGGCCAACGGTGCCGGAGATTAGCTGGTGACGGACGGACGGACGGACGGACGGACGGACGGGGTGGAAAACATACTCTCTCGCCATGCCTTTCGGCCTGGCGGAGACAAGTAGAATTTTACAGATATGCTTTTATTGCAAGCATTTTAACTTAGTAGGTGATTATTCATTGATATAGTCAGTGAGGATGAAACAAAATGTATTAAAGAACAAGAAATATGACACGATCTGCCTTGTGAGATTAGCTGCACACACACACACACACACACGCACACGCACACGCACACGCACGCACACGCACATGGGTGAAAACAACCTCTTCCGTGCCTTCAGCCTGGTGGAGTTAATTAAAACAGATCAGTGGTTCTCAAAGACTCTCTGGGTTTCTTTAGGGGGGTCTAAATTGGCCCTTACGAGTCTGTAACTCTGACCGTATACAAATGGAACCAAATGGACCCTTTCGGGTCCATTTGGTTCCATTTGTATACGGTCAGAGTTAAGGGGAGATCTTGAAATGTTTAAAGGAGACATCCGGGCATTTTAAGTGTTTACTTTGATGTGTCGCTTATCACTCACCAACATTGAAAGGGTCGTTGAGTTATTCCCATAGAGTCCCCTTCGTCCCGTCTAACGACCCCCTCCGTTGGCATAATGGGAGCCCGTGGAAAGCAGAAATTCGCCTATTTTAACAAATGCAAAGTCTGTTTTTTTTTTTTTTTGCTTGTTTCTCTCCCTGGCAACACCGAGTTGCCAGGTTGGGAGAGAAACAAGCAACCAGCATTAGCTCATTCTGCATTACTAGCATTAGCTCGTCGGGAACTTTCAGCGCCTCTTAGGGTCTCCTGAGACTCCACAATGAGTACTAGGAGAAAAAAAACAGACTTTGCATTTGTTAAAATAGGCGGATTTCTGCTTTCCACGGGCTCCCATTATGCCAATGTGAGATACATGATTATATTAGGAATTGAGATACATGATTATATTATTTACTACTAAAAACAGGCATACCCCTATATATTCTTTATTATGCCATTTGATACATTATTGTATTTCATTTCATTTATGTTGTTTACATTATTCTGTGAACTGTGGTTAAATCGTGGCACATAAGATACATTTACTAAAGCTGTGAAACAGTTTATCATTCTGGGTATTGCATTTTGGGACAGGCAATCTTTGGGCAGCTAAACACTCACTGTGCAAGGCACATGTTGGCCAGCAGGGGTCCTGTGTTCAGATTAGGACCAGAGTTAGCAACCAGTGGAAGTGTTGCTCTAATGTGCCTTTGTCTGTATGTTTACAGGTGAGAAATGATGAGATAAAGTGTATAAAAGTGACAGTGAACATGTTAAATGAAGGTATAGACAGAGAAGAGTATCTGTGAAGCAAATGTGTGTGTGGAATGCACATTAGATGTCATTAGAAATGCTTACCTGTTATGATACCTACTGTGACCTGTAGTTGGGCTAAGAAGCTCATCTGTGGCCTGGAATGAATGAGATGTGAATGGTGTATTGTGTAAAACGTTTTCATTATGGTTCTAGCAACCAGAGTAATGTAATGCAGCTGATATGTTTCGTTTTGACGAACACAAGTATTATTTTTGTAATGTGAGCTTTGATGCATTTACTAGATGTGATTATTTTGATACAAGAGAGGGATTTCTGTATAGACGGGTTTCCTGTTAGTAAACATGAGAGGAATATGACCGCGCAGAGGAGGGGGAAGCCTATGGGTGCGTTTGGAAATTACGCACCGGAGCACACTCGCCTATTAGTTTGTATTGGCCAGTGCGCTCACTGCCGCTCAGGGCTGTATTTTCGAACGCGCCTTTCACCCGGGCATGCGCAGATTGCGCATTCTGCTCTGTGATGACGTCGCGCGGAAATCCGTCTATACTGTTTACCAGTAAGAGTGAGAGTATTGACTGTTGTAGTGTCATATGCAAATAAGAAGATGCACCTTATTGATATTATTGATTGTGATTATTATACTGTGTTCAGATTAGGACCAGAGTTGGCAACGAGTGGAAGTGTTGCTATAATGTGCCTTTGTCTGTATGTTTACAGAGAGAAATAAATCACCTTTAAATCCCTGCACACAGGAAAATGATTATTCCTAACCAAGTGTGTAACACCAACGGAGGGGGTCGTTAGACGGGACGAAGGGGACTCTATGGGAATAACTCAACGACCCTTTCAATGTTGGTGAGTGATAAGCGACACATCAAAGTAAACACTTAAAATGCCCGGATGTCTCCTTTAAGTTTGAGAACCACTGGTATAGTAATATGATCTATGATCTGTTACCATCATTTGAAGGAAAAACCAGAGCAGATGATCGGTCCTACTATAATCTCCTATCAGTAGAAACCGGTAGCCTCTCCTCTGTCTCTATAATCTGACAGTATGTGCTGTAATAGCAGTTTCTGGAGAGACCTTCCTTTCTCAGCAAAGACGAACCAAGGTCCTCCTCGCTAGAGGTGACCAAGCAGCAGGAGAGCTGGGGGGATTGAGGGCCAAAGACATCGTAGGATGTTGGCCCTTCGACAGGGCCGGATTAACCCTTCGTGGTGCCCGGTGCTACGACCCGTTACGGTGCCCCCCTGGACCATTTTGTCAGCAGGGCAGGGGGGTGGGGGGAATTGAGGCTAGCAGCTGCTGCTTCTAAATTTCGGCGCTTTTCGGCGATAGTCTTCTTTCACTTTCTCCCCATCGTTTGGTAAAAAAAAATAGCCGAACTACACCCGAAAAAAAATGCCGAACTACAAGCTTGTAGATCTGCAATCTTCAAACATTTTAGTGCTTTTACTTTTGGTATTTTAAGTACATTTTGATGCCAATACTTTTGTACTTTTACTCAAGTAAATGTTGAATTCTGGACTTTTTGTAAATGTTTCTGGAATTTTGAAATTGTAGCACTTTTTCCACCACTGATATCACAATGAAAACTCATTTTAGTTTTAGATTACCCACAGTTTGTGCATCACTGTTTTAAACTATCCCGCTAGTCGCCACACCCTATAACTTTCCAGGCTGGTCCAGTGATATCCATTCCATAGGCCTACGTATCTTACTCTGGTTCCAATATACTGTACAGCCATTACAGATTATATAAACAAAGATTACATTTCTACATTCAACTCACTCCCAAATGACTCACTTCCCTCTAAACGATGAAATCATGATTTGTCAACCGACTGGTTTCACATCCTCCAAGGTTCAGGTACTTTTACACGTTTCGTAACATCATAATACGGCCTGTTTTAGCGCTGTTAACCCATTCAATCCGGGAACGCATCTCTGTCATTTTTAGATTTCTTTGGCTATTCAAAAATAGCAGGTCTACAAGCTCATAGCGCGGCACTATGAGGTTGTAGATCTGCAATTTCTTTTTAAATCGTGAACATTTGTGCAAATCCTTGAACAGGCTACATATTTTTTTAAAGCGAGCATTTGTAAAATATTTAGTTCCAGGGACGCCCAGAAGCAAAGATTTGAGTTACAAATGTTCGCTTTAAAAAATATATATACTCGAAGGTTTGCACAACTTTCCACGATTTTTCAAAAATAGCAAATCTACAAGCTCATAGCGTGGCACCCGGTACCTGGCCTTACATAAGCTAGGCTTCTTCTAATATACATTTATCCCATTATTAGTTCATAATACACTGATGAATACATTTTACTGATTAACACTCAATGAGCTAATTTGATTGTGATAAAGTGAACAACAACAACAACAACCTTGATATTTAATCCAAGTTACATAGCATTTAGGCTGTTTATGCCTTCAGGTTTTGATGTGCTGTTTAAACCAAATGTATTCACTCATGAAATATTAGCAAAGTCAAATGCAACATCTTCTCTACCACAGTATCAGAGATATTCATCCTTACTAGAGGTCACAGCGACACATGAAAAGCCACAGTGGTAATTTAACTGCAACTGTGAAAATGGAACCAAATTACTTTGGTTCCATTTGCACACTCTTCAGAGTTAGAGGTAGGGTAAAAGTGATATTCTTTTGTTAAAATAATCGTAATTGCTAGTCTTCAATTTTGCTTTCCCTTCTCTGGCTTTGGGTTGCTGCCTGCACACAGCACAGAACACTGGCTGGCCTACAGGGTAATCAAAGGCATGACTCGCTGTACCTTCAGGACATAATTCAACCCCACTCACTTACATCAGCTCAAACAGGAAGCCTGTTCGTCCCTTCCCTAAAACACCCTGGCCAACGGCAGGGCCTTGAAGGCAACCACACAATAGTAATTGCAACTATATACTGTACAGTACGCGGCATACTTTATTTATAGATTATACTATATATTTCGGTCTGTCTTTTTTGGCCAACAAGCTCACATTCCCTATCACTACTAACTATGTGAAGGTGGGGTTTAAACAGTGATGTAAAGTAACTAAGTACATTTACTCAAGTACTGAACTTAAGTACAATTTTGAGGCACTTTTACTTTACTGGAGTATTTACAATTGTCTATACTTTTACTCGGAGGCAAATATTCTACCTTTACTCCACTACAATTATTTGAAAACTTTATTTACTAGTTACTTTTCAGATATCAATTATGACATTATAAAACATACATTAACCACTTTAGCCCTATTTTATATATACCTAGGCCATTTGAAAATAGCCGATCTACAAGCTCACAACGCGTCGCATCGCCAATACTTTTCTACTTTTACTCAAGTAAATTTTGAATTCCGGACTTTTACTTGTAACGGATTACTTCTACATTGCAGTATTGATATTTTTACTTAGGTAAAACATTTGAGTACTTTTTCCACCATTGGGTTTAAATCTCCTATTTTCCCCCCATCTGTGCATCCCTATGTCAGCATAAACCCCTTGGTGGCACTGCAGATGGCACTATATTACGATTCACGCCAATCCACTATTGTTTGTCTGCTGGCCATGTCCATTACATACAGAAGCCAAATTGTGGAATCCATTTACAAGTAAAGCAGCATCCTATCTATCACTTGAGATAGATAAAGATCTAAATGTAGTAGAAGTCAGAAAGTGGCAAAGAAAGACAGAAAAAAAAACGAGAGCCACTAAGACAGTCTGCCACCCGCAGAGGTGCTGGAAGCAATTGTGTTTACTGTCCTGAATGGAGCAAGGAGGTCATTAAACAGTTTGGTAACTAGGAGGGAGAAGAGTCATGTTGGCTTGGTTGTCATAGAAGGGATGGACAGATGTCCCAAAGATCATTTCCTCTGATTTGTTTGTCTGAAAATTTGCATTTTAATGTTCAGACCATGTGGCTTGGGCAAGAATGGGTCCAGTAATTACTTCACTGATTATCAGGGACGGATTATGGCTCGTGCACATTGTGCACGTGCACAGGGGCCCTGGAGCCAACGGGGCCCTGGCACTGCCACCTGAATCAACCTTTTGATTAGTCAGTCGAAGACCCCTCGGTCCATTTCATCTACTTCTACTAGGCAGATGTCAAATTAAAACCTGTGTTGTCTAATGACATTACACGTTTCCAATTATCTAAAATAAAATACACTTTCATTTTGAAAGCCTCCCAGTTGTAGTTGGAAATCTGATTTCTATTAAAGCCATTTGACAAGCAAAACAACGGACCTTGATTAAATGCAAGAATTTAGCAAAACGTCATGTTTACGATAAGAAAACCATGTGCTTGTGATTTACACAATGTAGACACTTTGGAAGTGTGTTCTCCCTTTCGACCTCGGCTCCGTGGCAGCAGCAGAGTCTAATGATCTCATCTGGTTAACTTACAGTAGCCTATAGGCTTGTGCTCAGAACTACTGTACTCGGTTGCATTGTCGTCAATTAAAACAAACTGTCTGCCATCAAATGCTCAATATTCATATGGCTCTGTTGCACTTGAAAGTAATGTGAAATGCTTGAAAATGTAGGCTATATTTTGTCATAAAGACAAGACATTAAAATCCCGAATCTGATTCGACCTAGTCAATTCTGATTCGGGTACAGTACTAACTTTTGGGGAGAATGTGACTCGAATGCTCCATTCTCAACAAATGTTAGTCAGCAGTACAATAACTATTGTGCTGTATGCTACACATGTAAAGAACAAAACAGAAAAACAGACATACAATGGCAAGAATTTAACATGGCAAAAGGGATATAATTTGCATGCTGTATCTGTGTGTGCATAATGCGCTATCGTGCACACGCAGTGCATGGGGGGGGGGGGGGGGGGGAGGATTTTGTGCACAGGGCCTATTATGGGGCAAAGGAATCTGATCTGAAGCTCAGAACGTCTGCCACTATACTGTTCTCTGTTGATTTGTTACGTACGTTAAGTATTTTTTTTAAAGTAAAATCTAACAAAAAATAATTTAACAAGGCTGGGGTTGTTTTTTTTGCATTCTTTTTATTATCTATATATATATTATTTCTTTGCTTTGTCAATTTATGGAATTAAGAGACTCATGTCCTACTCCTGGTCTCCTAAAAAACCCATATGACACAGACACAGGGAATCAATCACAGTTTGGGAGTATTGGTTTCTTCCCACCATCTTTGTGTGTGGGAAGGAGTTTAGGGGTGAGTCATATCCTGCAGCTGATTTAGGGGGTTGCCATGTTGTTAGCTGCCCTTGTAGGTCATGACCAGTGTTTCTAATTGGATGTGAGCAGCAACCGGGAGCCAGTGGAGTGGGCGGGGAAGTGGGAAGACGTGTGAAAATGTGGGGAGGTTGAAGGCCAGGCATGTGGCAGCATTCAAGATCAATTGTAGAAGTTGAAAGGAACACGCTGGCAGACGAGTAAAGAGACAGTTGCAGTAGTCAAGCCTTTGGTGGGGAAGGGTCTGATCCATGTCTATAATGCATTACAGACGTACTTATGATCCATTATAATCTGCTTATAACACTGTATAATTATAGAGGACTCATAATGCTTTATAAAAAATAATCATAACCAAAGGCTTCTGTTATAAGCCCTCATAAGCACTCATAATGCGATCATAACACATCATAAAGCTTTTTATAATGATTTATAAGGTCAAGTATCATAACTACAGACTTTTTTCTTTGGGCCAGGATCATAGTGTATTCTAATTCTCAATAATTGTATAACACATTATTATAATCCCTGCTATAATGCTTTATAGTGTGATTATATCACTATACTACGTGGTGATTGGGTGCTTTAAGTAAAGTCGGGGGAAAAAAACCTTACATTTATGCAAGGAGAGCACACAAAAATATCTTGCCTACAGCTTCAGGAAAGGCATTAATTAAAGCAATGTGTACGCAGTGGTGGAAAAAGTACTCAAATGTCTTACTTAAGTAAAAGTATCAATACTGCAATGTAGAAGTACTCTGTTACAAGTAAAAGTCCAGAAGTCAAAATGTACTTGAGTAAAAGTACAAAAGTATTGGTATCAAAATGTACTTAAAGAACCAAAAGTTAAAGTACTAAAATGTTTGAAAATAGCAGATCTACAAGCTGCACAACAGGCTGCGATGCGACACGTTGTGAGCTTGTAGATCGGCTATTTTCAAGTGGTTAATGTATGTTTTATAATGTAATCATTTATATCTGCAAAGTAACTAGTAACTAAAGTTTTCATATAATTGTAGTGGAGTAAAAGTACTATACTTGCCTCTGAGATGTAGTAAAGTAGAAGTAAAAGTATAGACAATTGGAAATACTCCAGTAAAGTAAAAGTACCTCCAAATTGTACTTAAGTACAGTACTTACACCACTGAATACTAGAGTTTCCTCAATCCCATCACCGTTGCCCCTTCTGTTTCTCTCTTTCCCCCTCTTTCTGCCGCTCTCCCAGCTGTCATCTGGCCTTGTTCAGCTTGGCTGCGTGTCCTGATTGTCTATAATTGTTTGGCTGCTGCTGCTGTCAACCTAGGAGACCAGAGGCAATGTTTGGATCAAGTGTTTCACTGTTTGCCCTTCGCTTTTTAAGTTTGATCACATTCACATGCTGAATTTTAACCGGCAAACCACTTTGCTTTGCACTGCAGTGCGTGTGCACGTGTGCACGCGTGCATGCTGTGTGTGTGTGTGTGTGTGTGTGTGTGTGTGTGTGTGTGTGTGTGTGTGTGTGTGCGCACACACACACAATTGAGAGACAGATGTTGTGAGGACCATCTTACTGGTTGTTTTATGGTTGAAAAAAGATTTCTAGAGATACGTTTACAAGAAAAAGATTCAGCTTGGGGTTAGGATTAGCCTAGGATTGCCTTTAAATACCACCCCACCACCAGTGGTGTAAAGTAACTAAGTACATTTACTCAAGTGCTGTACTTAAGCACAATTTCAAGGTACTTTTACCAGTGTTGTGTTCTAGGTTTTTTCGGAGGGTATACGCTACGATACGATGCGCGTGGCCGTGGGTATACGCTCTCGCGTTTTCAATGGATGAAATGGTTATTAGACTGTATACGCTTCTTCCCAAAATAATCTGGACTGTGTACGGCGTATACAGCGTCTGACGGTAGAACACACCACTGACTTTTACTTTACTGGAGTATTTCCAATTGTCTATACTCGTACTTCTACTCCACTACATCTCAGAGACACATAATATACTTTTACTTTAAGTTTGGGTCCTCCCTTGGTCCCCCAGGGAGACATATAAAAATTCTCTTTTGCGTCTCGAGCTGAACAGTTTGAGAACCACCGCTTTACACCAGTGGCATAAATACACTCTGTGTGGCCCCTTTCCGGGGGAAATATTCCAGAACATCCTTGTTTATTTCTGTCCATTGAGCAGCGTCATTGTTGTAGCCAGGGCAGGAATCTCATGGAGGCCATGAAGGCCATGACTGTGGTGGCCTCTCAGTTTGACCTTATGACCCTAAAGAAAGGACATGCCTTGAGGCCACATGTGGCCTTAATGCCCCGCCCCCACACACTGCCCCGGCTGATTTCACTGTCCTCTCCTCTGCCTCTTTTCTGTCAATACGGCTTTTATACACTGTCTTTTGTTGAGTACTTCAGTACATTTCCTCAAGTACTGCCCTTTTTGGGGTACATGTACTTTCTTTTACTATAATATTAAAATGTTTCCATACTTTATACTTCTACATCATTACATTTCAGTGAAATATTGTACTTTTTACTCCACTACAATTATTACAAATCTTGAGTTAGAACTTTGTAGATTTAGATTATTACAAGACATACAGTAAATTCACCAATTAAGTCCTATTTTATAGTTAATCTATTTGAAAATAGCCGATCTACAAGTTCACGCTGCACCAAATCGTGTAGCGTTGTAGATGAGCTTGTAGATTTTTCTTCTAATTGACACATTTTGAAATAAATGTGACTCTCTGTATAATGAGTACTTTTGGTACTTTTGATATATTTTGATGCCAATACTTTTGTACTTTTACTCAAGTAAAGTTTTGAAACAGGACTTTTACTTGTAACAGAGTATTTCTACATTGTGGTTTTGCTATTTTTAAAATCAAAGTACTTCTTCCACCACTGGTCACAGAGCGCTGCAGTTCGTTCTTTTCTTGCATGTTTAGAAGCAGCTGAGTAAAAGGAAATCACTCTGAGATGACAGCTCGAGGCAGATCCAGGGCAAGAGACAGCAGGGGTTGAGGGGGGTTAGTGTGGATGAGGGGAAGCAGCTTTTTCCTGCTTCTCATGCTTTGGAAAAACAAACAAAACAAAAATAAAAACAGAAGAGTGTGCTCCTCAGAGCACAGATTCCACCGCCAGGCCGGGTTGTCTACCCAGGGCTGAGTTGCGACCTGTTATAGCAGCACCATGAGGCCAATTCGATAGGTTTAGGGTGGGGGTTCTTTCTTGGACTACTGCGAGTGTGCGTGCAAAGTTTCACGGCAATAAGACGCTATATTTTGTGGCATTTTGTGCAAAACGGGCCACTCCTACAAACATTGGAAGGCAATTGTTGCCAATCAGGATGGAATATGACAAATCTGACAGATGCGTCTTGATCACATGATTTCAGGGATAGTGTGTACCGATTTGAATACGGTTTGGACAAAATCTGTAGGAGTTATAGGATCACCAATCACCATAAGGCCAATTTGAAAAAAAAACATTCCTTCATCTACTGGGAGTGTGTGTGCAAAGTTTCACGCCTAGCTAATCTCGGGCAGCAGTACCCGAGATTAGCTGCTCACAAACAGACAAACAGACAGACAGTCTTTTTATCCCGTGATGGCCTGGCGGGGTTAAAAACTAAAACATACACACATTAAATAAAGCAACACAGATCCAGAGAAAGACAGAAAAATAGCGAGAGAGATAGTGAGAGAGAGAGAGAGACGGGTGGAGTGGTGTACGAGTCTTCTGAAGTGTCTATTTTTTTTACATTTTGACGGAAGGCAAAGCAAGAAAGAATGCTCTCGCATTCTTTCTTGCTTTGAAAGGAAGATAGAGGAGTTGGAAAAAAAGTTGGAAGTTGGAAAAACACGGTACAGCTGTGCTGTGAGGTGTGAGGTTGGGGGGACAAACAAGGCCAAACCACCCCTTCATTCTCTCTGCCAGACTGAAGCTGGAGGGGCTACTGCACACAACACCGCAATACGGGGGGAGAGAGAGGGGGGGGGGGGGTGAGGTAGGGGTAGGGCGGAGAAAGAGAATTGACCTTTACTTTAGACACTGCGAAAGCAATTGGAAAGGAACAGAACGTATTTCATTAAATTGTCCTTCTGACCGCTGAGGAGAGAGAAAAACACAATAGTTGCTCCTATTATGCTGAGGTGCTGCACAGCTGTCTGGATGTGACCACTGACCAGGAGGAGAAATGAACAGAGCAGAATGAACGAAGGTAGCCTATGGTGCAAGGTGGGAGGTGGTTCTTTTAAAGAGATGAATAGGCTCCATGCACAGCAGCCATATTGGAAAGAAATTGGGCCCCTTCCTTGCTTCCTTCACAGGTGTTACCAATGACACTAATGAAGGCTCTGTTCCATTTAGTGTAGCACAGTGGTTCTCAAACTTTTTTAATTTCAAGGACCCCCATAACTCTGAGAGTGTACAAATGGAACCAAATGGACCCGGGAGGGTCCATTTGGTTCCATTTGTACACTCAAATGGACCCGGGAGGGTCCATTTGGTTCCATTTGTACACTCTCAGAGTTACACCCTCTCAAGGAACCATGAGGGTCCCTGGACCACACTTTGAGACCCACTAGTATTTCTAGTGAGCCAACATGCACAATATCAGCACCCCGACTCTGTTTGACCAGAATGGAACAGAGCCTTCATTAGTATCATTGGTAACACCTGTGAAGGAAGTAAGAAGAGGCCCAATTTTTCTCTAAAATGGCCGCTGTGCATAGAGCCTATTGGAGAAAAGTGTCTCCAGGCTTGTTCTGTAAATCTGTAAATGTCTGCATAATAAAAACTCACTCTCTCTCTCTCTCTCTCTCTCTCTCTCTCTCTCTCTCTCTCTCTCTCTCTCCAGCTCTCTCTCTCTCTCTCTCTCTCTCTCTCTCTCTCTCTCTCTCTCTCTCTCTCTCTCTCTCTCTCTCTCTCTCCAGCTCTCTCTTTCTCTCCAAGCTTGACATCTCTTGATGTTTGACCTTCAAAGGCACAAATCACTCGGGGTCCTTTATTTAAAGTAGTTTGTGGGGAAGCACAACCATTGTGTGCACAAACGTTGAATAGAGAAGAAATACAGAAATACTCCCCCTAAACATGCGCACGCACGCGTGCACACACACACACACACACACACACACACACACACACACACACACACACACACACACACACACACACACACACACACACTTTTACACTTATGGCCGTCCAAAGCGACTTACAATAAGTGCTTTCAACATAGGTAGGGAAGGAAACTACTAATCACCAGAAGTCTTAAGTGCTTCTAAATCAAGCAACTAAGAGTATACCCAGCACTAAGGTAAAAGTGCAATATATCAGCTACGTACTTTCTTAAACAGATGAGACAAATAGGAAAATCAAATGAGCAAGAGATAAAACAAATAGGTGTATCAAATAAACAAGATCCAATAAAACAAGAGCTAGTACAAATAATTGACATTAGGTAGGCAAGGCTAAGTGGAAGGGTCAGGGTAGTGTTTCATGAAGAGGTGGGTTTTCAGCCTGCGGCGAAAGATGGGCAGTGACTCTGCTGTCCTGCTGTCCTTCATGTGGTCCTTGTAGTGCTGCAGACCTCTGCCTGGATTGAAGTTGGCTGTAAAGCAATGGTTCTCAACCTTTTCAGGCCACGACCCCCCAAAATAATCATATTTGAACCCTGACAAGCACTTGGAATCGTATAGTTGAGGTGTTACATTTAGTTTGACTACACGGTTCCACAGATAGATAATGTGAAAATAGCCGATCCACAAGCTCATAACGCCTCGCATATATATATATATCCATAAGGTTCTATTGTAGACTGAAAAATTACGTAAGGAACTATTTTTGACACTAAGATAAAACGAGACAGAGCTGACCTTTCTTCACTTCGTGAAGATAATTGGAAAGAAGAACAAGATGTATCTCACTAGACCAGTTCTCAAACTTTGTAAAGAAACCACAAATTAATATGTGTCTGCAAATATTTTGTGCCATGGCCCCCATACAAGATTTATGTTGTTAAAATGTTTCAAACATATAAACAATGTCACACTGCAAAATAATGGCTGATCTTAACTATCCTACAGTACAGTGTACCGTATAGCTCAGTTCACCAAATAGTACACTTAATCATATAATACAGTTTAATGTATTGCACAATTTACCATAAAGTACAGTTTTTCATAATAATGCAGTGTTTCCATTGTACTCAATGAATCAGTTATACATACAATACAATACAATACAATACAAAAACTAAGAGATCAACCAGGTGGTTATTGGAGAAAAACAAAGGTTAAAAACGTAGATTGGTGCTTTTAGGATCAACGGGAACCATGACTTGAAAAAAGAAGAAAAGATCCGAGCACTAAAAAAGGGCGTAAAATCAATGCCCTTTAATCCTGTCTTGTTGTGTATTATAGACATGATTAAAGTGCATTGATTTTACGCCCTCTTCCCCGTTCCTTTTTGAGTGCTCGGATCGCTTCTTCTTTTTTACAATTCCAATTACATATTGGAAGAAAACTCAGTAGCATCAACAGGTGTATTTACAGAGAAATGAGGGGTGGGGGGCGGAGGGGAGGAGAGGATGCTACTACCAAGGTGTTCAAGGAGTGAAACTATGCTCAATTGTATAAGGTCAGCCATAGTATAGTACAGTATAGTATAGTACAGTGGTTCTCAAACTTTTTCATGTCAAGGACCCCCAAATTGACACTTATTAGCCTGCGGACTCCCATTTGAAAAGATAAGCCAGGGACCCCAATAAGAGAAGGTTTTTATTAGGCTACGGACCCCCATTTAATGGCATTTATACCTCTGGGACCCGAATTTATATTATAAAATCAATGTTAATTTAACTCTGAGAGTATACAAATGGAACCAAATGGACCCGTTACTCTCAGAGTTACAGAACCATAAGGTTCCATTTGGTTCCTATCCATCATTTAGCTGCTATTTTGGCGAATGTTACCCCCAGAATTGGGATGCTAGGGTTCAACTGGTGAATGTAAACAAAAAAAACAACAACAACAGCAACACAACATCTTCACACAAAGATGTGGAGGCCCCCAGTTGTAACTCTTAGGAGCCCCTGAGGTCACGGACCCCATGTTGAATACCCCTGGTTTAATGTATACCGCAGTAGAGCTGCACAACATATGGAAAACGTATTGTTATCGCAATATCAACATGCGCAATACACATAAGCAATATACATCGCATTTCGACAATCCAGGTATAAATCATGTCTTTGTTTAGATTAGAGGAAGATGTTTTAAGTGGAACAGTGAGAATGTGTTGCTAAGTTGTAGGTAGCCTATACCAGTGGTTCTCAAACATTTTCATGTCAAGGACCCCCAAATTGACACTTATTAGCCCGCGGACCCCCATTCGAAAAGATAAGCCAGGGACCCCCATAAGAGAAGATTTTTACGGCTCTCTAGCAGTGATTCTCAACCATTTTAATTTCAAGGACACCCCAGTTTGACATGCATTAGGCTACGGACCCTCATTTAATGGCATTTCTATCCCTGGGACCCCAATTTATATTGTAGAATCAATGTTAATTTAACTCTGAGAGTGTACAAATGGAACCAAATGGACCCGTTAGGGTCCATTTGGTTCCATTTGTACACTCTCAGAGTTACAGACCCATAAGGGTCCATTTGGTTCCTATCCATCATTTAGCTGGGGACCCCCTGGAACCCCTCAAGTACCCCTGGGGGTCCCCGGACCCCACTTTGAGAACCTATGGCATATACACTGTATTCGTTGTCAATATGTGTTCAGTAAAACCATGCTGTTGGAATGGAAATTTACAGTAATCCATTTCTTTCTTTCTTTTTTCCAGTGTGTGCATACAGTAGCCTACTGTATGCTTTTCTTTGATCTGGGTTCTATGTTAGCAACAAACCAAGGGTAGAAAAATGTTCAAATACTTCAATAGGCTATGTGTTGACTTATTGTGAGTCCTATATTGTCATCGCAATACATATATTTTTTTACAATATAGTACAGTTTACTGTGTACACTACCAGAGTTTGCATTTACTAAAACTACCAGTGTCAACAGTCGGAGTTTCCTCCAAAAACTGTGGTTAGCATAGAGTACTGCTTGGTAAATACAGTAAACTAGACCATACCCGGTCGACGCATCCGTGGGGGGATATGCGCACATGATCTGGCAACCCGGGAGGCAGTTCGTCCCATAGCTGGGCAGCCCCGTAACCATGGCGACAGTGTTTGAAACAAAAACGCTAATAAGAAGCTGAGATTTGATGAAATTGAAAAACGGGCTTCACAGTTAAGTTCAGATGGTAATGGTCAATGGCTGTGTGCAAAATCAGAGCAATTGGTCCAGCCACTGAGGAGAACCGGGTAGCTTCACCTACTCACTCACTCACCACTACAGACGGACAGAGGTTACTAGAATTATAGTAGGATATAGCTAGTGGTGGCCAGCAACAAAGTACAATTTCAATACAGCGATGCATTAATACTTTACAATTTTCAAAAACATTGCTGTACTTTTGAATATATAAGTAAAGTACTCCAAGTACTTTAACTCAAGTACAACTTTGACAGAGTTGAGTACTTTGTCCACCACTCTACGTAACAGCAGGATGAAGTCTATAGTTTGAACAGCAATCTCTCCATTCATTTGTTTCCCTTGTTTTAGCAGAACGGTGGAGAAAAAAAAAAAAGATACAAAATTGACATTTAAACAAAGCAACGGGAATGAACTCTGGTGAAAAGGCAAAAAACCGCCCAGTCAATTAAGTCCTGGGTGCACAGCTCTGTCTGCAGCTGTTGTTTAAAGGTCATACCAGCCATGATGCCGCCACTGATGCTGCTGGTTCATTCACTGCATCATTATTCGCCACGCATACTGTGTACACATGAGCACTCACACACACACACACGCACACGCACACACACACACACACACACACACACAAATGTATAGCATTTTATACAAAAAAAGAGATCGCGTTGATATAACATGTATACAAGACTATATAGGCACAGCCATTTTATGAATGTCATTTAAAATATATATATATATTGCCATTTTTAACCGTAAGCCTAAAGCCGAAAAAACAGCAGATCTACAAGCCCACAACGCGTCGCGCTGCGACGCGTTGTGAGCTTATAGATCGGCTGTTTTTTGGTGCATGACACTGGCGCACAACTAAGTATAAATCATGTTTATAACTCTAATTCCAATCCCTAAACCTAACCTCTAAATGTCTAATCCTAACCTGAATGTTTTTCTAATTGTAAACGTATCTCTAAAAAGGATTTTTTAACTATAAAACAACCATTTGTCTTGTGAGGACCAGGAAAACGGTCCTCACAATGTATTTTTTCTTCAAATTCTACTATACTTGGTCCTGGCAAGTATAGTAATACAAACACACACACACACACACACACACACACACACACACACACACACACACACACACACACACACACACACACACACACACACACACACACACACACACCAGATGTTTGTATTACTATACTTGTGAGAACATCCGCAATCTGACGGTGATTTTAGGAACGCCTTTTTTACAAAAAAAAAAGGCAGTTGTTAACCCTAACCCTAAAGCCGAAAATAGCCGATCTCTTCATTGGGCATAATCAGGAGCTACTGACCTACTCGGAGGGTGGAGTAGTCCCCACAACATGATTTACGATTCTGTGCCTATCGGTACATAACTCCAACGGCACTGAGTAGGCTCAAACGAACGTCACAACGTTCGGGACGGCTCGCTTGCTTTAGCTCGCTCGGTGGTCCCTCACATGGTTCCAGTTCGCTTGAGACTGCGCACCTCCGTCATGGTCCGAAACCAAAACCAAAACCGAAACTGAACTTTTTCAGTCATCTCCGTCGATAGGTCAGTATGTCTTGATAACACCTAATGAATGGTCTGATAAATCGTGGGTAGGTCAGTATGTCGCCTACTTCCCCCATTCCATGGTCTGATAAAAGGTGATACTGTCCCATTCAATGCATTGATAGCATCCGAATGGGGGGCCGATCTAATAAATCGGCTATTTTCAGTGTGCGACACTGGCGTGCAACTAAGTATATTTAATAAGTATTATTATCATTTCTGTTGTGAGGACCAGTAGAGGAACAGTCTATTTCTCAAATTCTACTACGGTATACACTTGGGTATGGTTGGCGCTCACAAGTATAGTAATACAAGTACACACACACACACACACACACACACCCACACACACACACGCATGCACGCTTGCACGCGTGCGGTGCTGTAACCATTTGGCTAGGGGCTGTAGTGGTGTAGTATTATTTCTGCATCTCATTAGCCACAGTTTATGTCCCTGGTGTAGCATGACATGAGCTCCAGCAAGAAGGCCAGGCTACAGGCTACCACGGTGTTACAGAAGGCTTTAAAATCACTTTGCACATGCAACAAAGGGCAGCATGCAGCTCGCTCCCTGATGAGGGCACGCTCGCAGACTCTTTTAACTTTGTCCTATATACCAGCGGTTCCCTAAACTTTATTTATTTTTTCAATTTAGTCGTTATGCCAATTGATTCCTCCCCAGACGCATATTTGTGAGTTGTCACTGCTATTTTATCCTACTGAATCACCTGCCAGTGAGGAGCCCCCACCCGGAGGACGCAGTGCGTATGAGCCCATAGGAGTACGTGCAGTGACAAAATGTGTACTCAAACAATTACTCAAAACGTTATAGTAAATTAGTTATATTACTCGTTACTGGGAAAAAGTAATAGTATTACAGTAACATGTTACTTTTACCTCGTTACTTACCATCACTGGTGTCAGACTCTTAAGGATAATGACAGGATAATTGAGTTGGACTGGTGAGTTGGCTCTCTTGCCACTGCATAGATGCACTGATTTGGAGTTTGCTTTCTGTTGCACATTAGACTTGGATGATTTCGTTTTTTTGGACCGTGACAGGACACTAAGAGAACTGCTGAAACATTTCATTGTTTGTTTATGAAATGTATTAGTTGAATCATAGTTTGTTTTGCATATTAAATCCAGCTCAAGTTATTCGCCTATTCTTTTATTGATTATTCTTAATTGACCCTGCCTCCCTTAAATTGCTATAATTGGTGCTATAATTAAGAGTGTTGCGACTGTTATAAAGTGGTTAATCAGAGTTATCGGTTTTGTGCGATTATTAAAAAATGTATTAGATATTTTTTCGTATCGATTCGTAGACAGAATAGAAATTTAAAAAGATTACCAAAAAACTTGACCTGCTTCTTGTTTATTTGATTAATCTAAATGAGCAAGATGAAGTCATTTATTGGGTCTAAATATCGGTTTCGATATATTTTTCAGTTGATTGCCCAGCCCTATTTGTGGCAATGAATCGAACCCAGGCCTCTGTGTTGTAAATATCATTTTTGTGTGTCAAACTGAAGTGATTAGTTCAGTTCATTTTCAGAATGCTTCCTTCCTTCCTAAGTACTTTTCAGTCTTCCTTTGAACGTGGATTATTTCTCAGGAAACCAAATTAATAAGTTGTTGTATTTGGCTACACACACTACAGCATGCGTTCCAGATGAGTTGAAATGAGGGCAAATGGGGAATGGAGATTAGAACGATAAATGCGAGGCTGACAGTTAATTACATTGTGATTAAAAGGCTACTGCATGCTACTGCACTGCTGAAAACACACATGCATGCACATACTCAATCATATAAACATGTAGATAGGCCCAGGGTTCGATCCCGGGCACCGGCAACTCAGCGTATGAGTAGCACTGCTTGGGTATAAGATGTGTGTTAAGTACTGGGAGCTGATGGTACTGTAGGTGTTGTGTTGCGCTCCACCTCAGCAATGCATCTCTCAGGGGTCCAGTACATTGTAACGGGGATAGACTCCTGTGTTGTTGGCTGATACCAACAATAAGCCCACATACATACTTACTTACTTAGTAACTGATGTTTTCAAATGATTGAAGTGGAGTAAAACGTATAATATTTGCCTTTGAGATGTAGTGGAATGGAAAAATGTACATATTCGAGTAAAGTACAAGTACCTCAAAATTGCATTTAAGTATAGTACTTGAGTAAATGTACTTAGATACTTTACACCGCTACATATAAACATGCCAGCTTGTGTGGCCTTGGGGTTATAGTGAGATTGGGAGGTCGGGGTTTGATTCCCCGGCCGGGTCATACCAAAGACTCAGCATCAAGGGTTGGACCAGGGGTAAGTCCCTGTGACGTACTGGTCAGGGGGCGTACTTGTACAGTACATCAGGACTGGGGGATGTACTTGTACATCTAGCCCATTAGTGGAAAAAGTACTAAAATGTTTTACTTAAGTAAAAGTATCAATACCGCATTGGCATCAAAATGTACTGTTGTAAGTATCAAAAGTAAAAGTACTCATTATGCAGAATGTCCCATTTCAAGTTTTCAAATGTATAAAAATCTTTTGAAGATAGCAGATTTACAAGCTCACAATGTGACGCATTGTGAGCTTGTAAATCGCACCTCAAAGCACCTCAAAATTGTACTAAAGTACAGTACTTGAGTAAATGTACTTAGTTACTTTACCACTGATCAAGCCACCTCATGCTACAGAAACAGGAGATAGGCTCCTGCCCTATATGGGCCACATGGCTCTGCAAGACTTACTTACTTATATAAACATGTAGCCATGCATGCATACAAGTGCATAACCGACCCACTGAACTCGCATCCGCACAGATTGGAATGTTGTCAAATCTTCAGTGTTAGCTCTTCAGCTCTAGTTTAATTGTTAGTTGACAATTATAAGTTGCACTGGATAAAACGCCATGTCATTTTCTGACTGTCTATTTAAAGGAAACTGAAGTTTGAATTTGACGCACACACACTCAACACATGCACACACACGCGCGTACGTACACGCACAACTTCAAATTCAACTTCCAGTTCATGGTCACATCACAAGTTTACGGGTGTAAAAGAGAGGGTGAAATTAGCTCCCAACGTTTTACAGTTACAAACTGGAAAAGGGCGCTCCTCTGAGCACACACCAGGCTGGGTTGCCAACCCTGGGGCTATGTCAGTTGTGTGTTGTAGCCAGCGGGACACAAGGAATCTACGGGGGGAAATAGCGTTAAGTGGTCAGATGGGTGGGCCGTGTGCATTTTCAGAGCATGTTTATTTTAATGATCAATCAGTCGATTGTACTCTGGCTTGGATCAATGGAACCAATGTAGCATACTTTTAAGTCATTTTTGGGGGTGCAACCGCCCCTATATGTGATGTTTGGACATCGACCCAATTGCACCCCCCCCCCCCCCACCCTGCGCTGTGATTGGCCACCATTGTACCCCCCTAACCCTGCACCGTGATTGGCCACCATAACTCTATTCAGGACTGTGATTGGCTAGAAACACATGACACATGTGCATAGCCCTATAAATAGGACTATGCACTTTAAAAAAACACTTTTTTTAAGTGAATCACTTCCATCACTGTGATGACCACTGTGACCACACCGCCCACTTCACACTTGGTGTGATTTTTTTATTGGTATCACTACGAACGGTTTTGCCAATTATTTGGCGGGCCACTTGCAATACCCTTGCAGCCCACCAGCGGGCCGAGGCCCACACGTTGTTGGTAAGAGTCACTGTGATACACTGCGTGTCCTCAGGATAGTCATTAGGTGTGTGGTGATGACAGTGGCTTGTCCCAAACACCACTGCTCCATTCTATGCTGTTATGGAGGAACCACACCTGGGCTAAATTATTGCTTGAACTGGATCCTTCCATTTCATTTCAGGAGGTTGACTGACCTTGTCTGGAACGTTGTTATTAACACACACAAAAAAAGGAAACGAAATTGAATATGGGGAACCTTAGGAGAGGTTATACATTTGGCTGCCTTCCTCTTTTACACATGAGATTCTGTGTGGGAGGATGGTTATCAGAGCCAAGCAAAATCATCCATTAATAATACTTTTCGTATTAAAATAAGAACAAAGAACGGTGTGTTCTGTAATGAAGCCAAATAATTAATTTATTTCTATAGAGCCTTGGATTTTGGCATTTTAATATTGCATATCCATGGGCGTATTGCCTACTACAAGCTAAACTTTATTCTAACCTAAATTGGGTCTCGGTATAAAACTCTGCCAGGCATCATCTCTCAGTGAACAACTTGCCCTCAAAAGCTGGTGGCTTTGCAACAGAGCAGAAGTGATTAGAACTATGTTTCTGCATGTAAGGAACAATGCAGGTCTATGACAGAAAGCAGTGCATAAAATGTCAAGAGGGGAACACGTTTTTTTAGCCCTGTTAGCTACGGGGCACTGAGGATGTCGGCACTGTGTCAAGTAAATACTCAAATATTCGGAACTACAAATTACGTAGTCATTTTCTTTATCATATCCATGCATTGCTGTATTAAAATGTCTACCATGCGGCCGAAAATCTAGTCCTAGATTGCGCTGATCAAAGTAGTTGTCACCGAATTGTGGCCCTTTGAATTACTCACTCAAGTAATACTGATGTAACGTATGTATGTACCCCATATGTGTGCAATTTAGTTTTTTTGAGAACCACTAAGGATGACATTGTCAGTCGGTTCAAACCACTCTGGTCCAGTTTGGTGTAAGGAGCCGTCTTAGACTTAGTCTTAAGTTTTGCATTATGATCTATAATAATGACCTATAATGATATAGATTAATTCCCAAACAGCAGAAAGATGGTGTCTTGTCCTCAGTCAATGTCAGTCCTTCCATCACGGCAGGGAGGCCACAGCAAAACCTTGACGCCGTTCGCACAGGCCTATAAATCAGTGGTTCTTAAACCTTCTCATATCAAGGACCCCCAAATGTATTTGGCTGCACACCCCCATATAAGACCCCCATATAAGATTTGTGTTGTTAAAATATTTCAAAAATATGTGTAGCATATTTAAGATTTTTTGAAAAAAGCATATCTACAAGCTCTTACAATAGCTGATATATATATATAGAGAGAGAGAGAGGTAAAGTGATTTTGATGCTATAACAAAAAAAATGGCAACCCCCCTGGGGGGTCCCCGGACCCCACTTTGAGAACCTAACTGCTATAAATAACAACTGACACTTGTCTGTCTGCCATCAGGCCTGAATGCTTCACACAGTCAAGTGGTCTAGACAGGAGAACCAAGTAGCCAGCAGAGGAGTCTTTCCAGATGCCTCGTGTTCAGTGACTCTGTCGTGGCATTGAACTTAAACCGCACTGCTGACCCCCCCGAGCTATTATTAGACCACAGCTTCCCAGAGGGACGGGGGGAGACATGGACGGAGAGAGGGAGAGGGAGAGAGTATCATCTACATCTCTGTCCTCCACGTTAACCTTATACCTGACTTTTCCTCTGCTGATTGTACATGCCATCTCTGTCAGTTCTGCTTATGGCAAACACACGCGCGCACACGCAGCGATCGATAAAAACAAACTTGGTATTTAACATCATTGGCATTCTCCTTACAGGTCTCCCCACCCCCCCCCGACGTGGCCCCCATCACTGTTCTGTTTGCCCTGCCTGCCTCTCTCTTTCGTCCCTTGCCGTTGCCATCAAATGTCACTGCAGATGTACCTGGATCACATACACACGCACGCGCGCGCACACACACACACACACACACACACACACACACACACACACACACACACACACACACACACCGCACTGATCGCTCCTGCGGCTCAGGGGGGAAAAAGGGTATAATGCCTTTGTTTGCTACGTTTGTTCGATATAGGAAGTTGTCGCTGACGCTGACCTGCCATGCGTTTTTTATGCCTCCAGGGCAAAGTGACGTAAATGTATTGTCTTATTATATTATTGTATATAACATTATTATATCATGGTGGCATTAAATCATGGTGATTGGTCATTGGCCCTGAGGTTGCAGCATTAACTCCGTGAAGGGCAGTACAGGGTGTCCTCTTGGAGACAGGAAGTATGGACACCAGACAGGTCTGGGCACCTCAATGTGGAATTGGCTATTATTGTTCTCCAAAATGTGAAAAGGTAAAGAATAAAAGTATGCTTTGGGAAAAGGTCTGAATTAAAGTGTGCAAGGTTTGAAGATGCACAATTATCAGACCTAAATCTACCCTTCCATTTTGACATTTTTGTAGCAATTTGTAGCAATTTCTGAAATATGAGGCCTTAAATGTCAAATGTTCAAGCATGTTCAATTCATATATCTTATGTCAGGAAATTTAGGAAATAACAGCCCATTTAATATTGATGTGCCCACTCTTCCGGTTACTGTCCTCTTTCACGTGTACTTTATTTTTTATTAAAATTTTGGCTGGACTGCAACAGTGTAGGGCCAGCCATACATTTTATTCCTGACTGAATGAAAGACAGAGCGAAGATAGGCTACACACCATTGGTGAAAACAATGAGCTAAATCGCAGAGCAACTGTCCCTCCAGGCGAAAACTGAGCTTTTCTTATCATTTGACGCCGGGGCTGGTACTACTTGCCATGGTCGAGTACTGCCCATTAGGCCGACGTTCCAATAGTCCGACAAATGTTAAATTAGTGTGAGGTTAGTGTTTAAGCATAGTCTTGTGCTGTTAAGGTTCGGGTTAAGGTTAAGGTTAGGCTTAGTTTTTTTGTGAGGTTGCATGATCCAGCCATACCGTATATATTTGACCTATTCTTGTTTATTTCTTTTGGGGGGAATGACATTGTCCAAATGGTGGAGATGGCTAAGATAAGAGTACAAAGTGAAATACCTCAGAGTATAAAAAATATACCCGTAGGTCTGAGAGTTAAATTAACACTTTTGAGTTTACTCTGTATGCCGATCAATGCCAGTGTAGCTATGGATACAACCATGCACATGTCTGTTATTGTTTCTGACCATTTCCCTTCATCTGTGATGTGTTGCCTGTGGAGATGGGGAACGACGTGACAATGCCGGTGGGAAGACTGCAGGAGGAGTGTGGGGTAATTTGTTATTTGGAACCGACACCCCATTCGTAACATAAAACTTGTCTGTACTGTATATAGTAAAGGTCTAGAGTCTAGACAGACATTCCACGGATCCACAACAATTAGTTTCTGACTCACTGCCAAAGTGCCTGCTTTATAGGTTTCACCGAGGAAATGACATCATGGATAAGAGTTTTGATTCCCAGGTTGCTAGCTTGTGTGACTGAGTTGTGTTATATTGACACATGCTGATCTGACTGCATGAGAACAATAACATCTACAGTACTGTGTTGATTGCAGATGTCATGGGTTGATTTACATTACAAAACGCCCTGGGACTATTGTGTTGGACTTCTACCAAAAATGAAATAAGACCTCTCTCACAGAATTCAATCTAAACGAGCTCTGAAGGTTGTATCTACACACACAAAAAAATTGGTGCTTCAGCGGTTCTTTGAGATTCTTGTGCTGCTATCTAGCACCACAGTGGTTCTTAAGTGGTTCTTTGGGAGGTTGTGGTGCTATATAGCACCTCAGGGTTCTTCTGTGGTTCTTTGGGATTGTTGTGGTGCTATATAGCACCTCAGCACAATTACTGAAGTGCTATATGTGAGATACATGATTATATTAGGAATTGAGATGCATGATTATATTATTTACTACTAAAAACAGGCATACCCCTATATATTATCTATTATGCCATTTGATACATTATTGTATTTCATTTCATTTATGTTGTTTACATGTGAGAAATTATGAGATAAAGTGTATAAAAGTGATAGGGAACATGTTAAATGAAGGTATAAACAGAGAAGAGTATCTGTGAAGCAAATGTGTGTGTGGAATGCACATTAGATGTCATTAGAAATGCTTACCTGTTATGATACCTACTGTGACCTGTAGTTGGGCTAAGAAGCTCATCTGTGGCCTGGAATGAATGAGATGTGAATGGTGTATTGTGTAAAACGTTTTCATTATGGTTCTAGCAACCAGAGTAATGTAATGCAGCTGATATGTTTCGTTTTGACGAACACAAGTATTATTTTTGTAATGTGAGCTTTGATGCATTTACTAGATGTGATTATTTTGATACAAGAGAGGGATTTCTATATACTGTTTACCAGTAAGAGTGAGAGTATTGACTGTTGTAGTGTCAGATGCAAATAAGAAGATGCACCTTATTGATATTATTGATATTGTGATATGATGCTGTGTTGAGATTAGGACCAGAGTTTGCAACGAGTGGAAGTGTTGCTCTAATGTGCCTTTTGTCTGTATGTTTACAGAGAGAAATAAATCACCTTTAAATCCCTGCACACTGGAAAATGATTATTCCTATCCAAGTGTGTAACATATACAGCACCTCAGGGTTCTTCAGTGTTTCTTTGGCATAGTTGTGGCGCTATATAGCACCTCAATATATAGCACAATTACTGAAGTCCTATAGAACAGTGTGGTTCTCAATCCTTGCATGCCCCTACACGTCAATATGTGTATATATATATATATATATATATATATATATATATATATATATATATATATATATATATATATATATATATATATAGGGGCCTGCCCAAATGTCTAATTCAAACAAAACGGGCATGCACACATGTGAGTCAAATACATGAGCCATTTTAGTTCATCATCAATAAGTAGCTTATTAACAGCCTACAGGCTACAGCCCGAGAGTTCTTATATGACGTGACCTAAGATTCCCAAATGGGGGATTTCAACACAAAAAAAAAAGCCACGAACCCGCGAAACAGCGCCCTCTAGTGGCAGTGACGTCAGACTTCGGCGCTCTAGACACTTGTATTGCAATACCGGTATTTTTATCAGTCGATTTGAGTATGCAGTTGATCGTTAATCAGATATCAGCCAAAATGTTAATATTGTGCATCACGAATTTGAGTAGTAGTGTGAAAGTAGTTGAAGTTGGCTTTCAAATAAATGTGAGACAAGATGGTTAATGCTATTCCCTCTTCCCCAGGGCCAAGCTCAGACCAGCACTTCTGGCATGTCAACAGCAATGCAGTATGACCACACCGTGCTCACAATGGATGGCCAGGTGATCACAGATGAGAGTGAGTACATCTCCATGGCTCTAGGACTCCTATTGTGTGTATATTTTGTGTTCAGAATCCAGTACCCAAGACACTGACCTTTTTGGAGTTGTGTTGTTCTGAAATTAACTACTACTACTACTACCTAACTGCTCCCGATGATCAGGTTGGTGGTTCCTTGCATGGTGTCCTCCACCATCGGTGTGTGAATGGGTGAATGTGAAATACATTGTAAAGCGCTTTGGAAAAAGTGCGATATAAATGCTGTCCATTTACCATTTACCCATTCAGCTATGGCTGCCTCTAAAGTGCTTTGTCCACCAAAGATTAAATAAGAGCTCTCTCTCTCACAGATGTAAATCTTACTAGCTCTGACGGCTGTATCTAGTACCGGGTGTTTGCACTTCGCCTTTCAAGCGAGTCCTATTTGATTTTGGAGTGAAGCTAAGACATCCCCTTTGTTTACAGCGTATAGGCAAGTTGTCTAGCAGCAAAGGGGGGTGGGGGGGTGGGGGGGGGGGGGGGGGGAACTGCAGGTTTTTCTGAGAAAGAGATTGAACTTTGTACAAATCAAGTTTGCCAGTCATCTGATAGCGAGATGAAAGTTTGAGGACAGAGGAGGGCTGCTGAGGGATTTAATTAAAGATCTGGAGCTGAGAAGTTTCACTGCATGAGTCATACAGTACAGTGGAACAGCAGCACGCTCTCGAGGGCCAGGAAACTGTCTATTTACCAAATTCTACTATACTTGTGGGGACATTTGGACCTCGCAAGTATAGTAATACAAGCACACACACACACACACACACACACACACACACACACACACACACACACACACACGTGCGCGCGCGCGCGCATTAACAACAACAAAAGTCACATATCATTGCGGTCGCCGGTCGGGCAGAAAGCTCGTATCTCCAACACAAACTGTTTGTGTTTTTTTTCGTCTATTAATTCCCTGCGTCGTCCCAGAGGCGTGCGGATAGGTGGTGGTGCTGGTCTGCTAATTTCCAGAAAATGGAAATACTCTCCTGTCTCACTGTCACAATTCTCTCCTAACTCTTTTGAATATCACATGGTCACGGTTTCTCATCCAGTCAAGCTCACCATTGCAGTTGTTTATCGCCCACCGGGCTCTGCTGGTGGCTTCCTGGAGGAACTCGACCATCTAGTCTCTCACTTCCCGGTCGACGGCTCTGGAATCATCCTTCTGGGTGACTTCAACCTCCCGACCGAGAAGCAGCTAGACCCACTACTGTCGTTTCTCGCCGCCTTCGACCTAGTCCTTTCCCCATCTCCCCCTACCCACGAGAAGGGCAACCAACTGGACCTGATCTTCACCAGAGGCTGCTCTACTGCTAACCTGTCCGTCACTCCTCCTCCCAGTGAAAAGGGTAAGAAACTCTCTGATCACTACCTCATGTCTTACTCTCTCTCTCTCTCCTCCCCCCCCCCACAGCCCCTCCCTACCCACATGATTTCCTCACGTCGCAACCTTCGCTCACTATCCTCCTCTGATCTTTCCTCCTCTGTCCTCTCTGCTCTCCCTGCCCCCGAATCCTTTGCTCTACTATCCCCCGATACTGCCACTGATCTTCTTTTCTCTACTCTATCCTCTTCCCTGGACCATCTCTGTCCCCTCACCACCAGGCCTGCACGCCAAACTCCACCTGCACCCTGGTTGTCGGACTCAGTGCGTACTGAGAGACGGAGCCTAAGAGCAGCTGAGCGTAAATGGAGAAATGGCAACCTCCCGGAGGACCTTCTTACCTTCCAATCTCTCCTTTCTACCTTTTCCTCCTCTCTATCAGCTGCTAAAGCTGCTTTCTTCTGCACTAAAATTCAGGCTTCTGCTTCTAACCCTAAAAAACTCTTTGAAACTTTCTCCTCTCTCCTGCAACCACCTCCCCCTCCTCCCTCCTCGTCCCTCGTCCCTGACGATTTCGCCAACTTCTTTGACAAGAAGGTGAACGATATCCGATCCTCATTCCCTCCTCCCCCGGCTGGTGCCCTGCGCACTACCCACACCCGTCCCTCTTCCACCCTCCCCTCTCTAGCTTCATCTACTCCTCTCTCCCCCCCCTCCACCTCTCTATCCCACTTTTCTCCCCTTTCTCCTAACGAGGTCCTTCTCCTTGTTACCTCTAGCCGCCCCACCTCATGCTCTCTGGACCCTGTCCCATCCCCTCTGCTGCAGTCCACTGCACCTGAACTTCTTCCCTTCTTAACCCACCTTATTAACACCTCTCTGACATCTGGTTACTTTCCCTCTACTTTCAAGACAGCCAGAGTCACCCCCCTCCTCAAGAAACCGACACTTGACCCCTCTGAAGTCAAGAACTACAGGCCGGTTTCCCTTCTATCCTTCCTATCTAAAACTCTCGAACGTGCTGTGTTCAAACAACTGTCCTCGTATCTCCACCAGAACAACCTCCTGGACTCCAACCAGTCTGGGTTCAAAGTGGGTCACTCGACAGAGACTGCCCTCCTGGCAGTGGCGGAGTCACTCCATGCCGCTAGAGCGAACTCTCTCTCCTCTGTCCTGATACTCCTGGACCTGTCTGCAGCGTTCGACACAGTGAACCATCAGATCCTCCTCTCCACCCTCGAGGGGATGGGTGTCTCAGGCTCTGCACTCTCCCTGTTTGCATCCTACCTGACGGGTCGCTCCTACCAGGTGAAGCTGGGAGGGTCTGTGTCAGAACCACACAGGCTCACTACTGGGGTTCCCCAAGGCTCGGTTCTGGGTCCTCTTCTCTTCTCTCTCTACACTACATCTCTTGGTGCTGTCATCCGCTCCCATGGCTTTTCCTACCACTGCTATGCCGATGACACCCAGCTGATCCTCTCATTCCCCCCCTCTGACACACACGTGGAGGCACGCATTGCTGCTTGTCTGGCTGACATCTCGGAGTGGATGTCGACGAACCACCTGAAGCTCAACCTGGACAAGACCGAGCTGATGTTCATCCCGGGGAAGGGCTGTCCTCACCGAGACATGGCCATCACCATTGAGAACGCTGTGGTGACGTCAACTCGGACTGCGAAGAATCTGGGTGTGACCCTGGACGATCAACTGTCGTTCTCGGCTAACATCGCATCAGTGACACGGTCCTGCAGATTCCTCCTCTACAACATCAGGAGAATTCGGCCCTTCCTCACGGAGAAGGCAGCCCAGGTGCTCATCCAGGCTCTTGTCATCTCCCGCCTGGACTACTGCAACTCCCTCCTGGCTGGCGCTCCGGCATCTGCCATCAGACCCCTGGAGCTTGTTCAGAAAGCTGCGGCTCGTCTGGTGTTCAACCGCCCCAAGTTCTCTCACACAACTATCCTTCTCCGTTCCCTGCACTGGCTCCCCGTAGCGGCTCGCATTCAGTTTAAAACCCTGGTGCTAGCCTATAGGGCAGCGAAAGGAACAGCTCCCTCTTACCTCCGGGTATTGGTCAATGCCCACAACCCTTCCCGACCACTCCGGTCGGCCACCAAGGGGCGACTGACTCCCCCGCCACTCAACGGTCCTTCTGGTCGATCGACACGGTCACGACTTTTTTCTGTTCTGGCCCCACAGTGGTGGAATGAACTTCCCACTGATGTCAGGACAGCAGAGTCACTGCCCATCTTTCGCCGCAGGCTGAAAACCCACCTCTTCAGGAAACACTACCCTTCCTCTTTGCCTGGCCTACTTGTTGTTAACTAGTTGTACGAATGCTTGTTTTATTGTTGAATTGTTTATTGGATCTTGTTTAGTCAATACAATTATTTGTTTTTAGCTCCTGCTCATTTGACTTAGCTATTTTGTCTCATCTGTTTAAGGAAATAGGTAGCTGATATATTGCACTTTTACCTTAGCGCTAGGTATGCTCTTGGTTGCTTGTTATTGCAGAAAATGCACTTATAACCTCTGGTGATTAGTAGCTTTCGTTCCCTACCTTTGTTGATTGCACTTATTGTAAGTCGCTTTGGATAAAAGCGTCTGCTAAATGACTGTAATGTAATGTAATGTAATACTACAGTGTCACACAAAAGTAGCAGCAATAGCAGATCTACAAGGTCACAACGCGTCAAGATGCGACACGTTGTGAGCGTGTAGATCGGCTATTTCTGCTATAGGCCTATTGGAAAAGCTGTGAAAGTGAAAGTAGTTAAGTGTGTCTGTGGGTTTTATAAATGTTGAACTCATGAAAAGTATTAAGAGCTTCTGACTAAATAATATCAACATTGGATGTCATTGGAACACAGGTTCTTTTTTTTTCCATTTCCTGGCAACATTTTGGAGATACAAGGTTTCTGCCCGACAGTGACGATATATACAAACAGAAAAGCAGGGACGCATGTCCCAGGGATGCTGTACACATGTGCACGCCACACACACACACACACACACACACACACACACACACACACACACACACACACACACACACACACACACACTCATGCAGGCTAAACCATAAACAGACTACTAGAGTCTCAGGGCTAGCAGCTGGCTGCAGTTATCTCTCCACTCCACAGACTTGCAGGGCTTGCAGTGTTAATCACACATATGGATCTCTCTCTCGCACTCACACACACACACACACACACACACACACACTCACTCACTCACTCATTCGCACACGCACACACACACACACACACACACACACACACACACACACACACACACACACACACACACACACACACACACACACACACACACAAAACAGTTACCAAACGACCCCGATTGCCCCCACATCAAGAGGCATGTCTAAGCCATGCAAAAGACATCAAACAGTGGGCCACACAATTACGTCATTATGGGTTGACTAAGTAGTCTGTTTTCAGTGATGGGCAAAAAGACAGACAGACAGACAGACATACAGACAGACAGACAGACAGACAGACAGACAGACAGACAGACAGACACATACATACTACACAACAGAAGTACAGTCACAGTCACACTGCAGGATTGTTGATCCCCTGCTGGGTATAGGAGCTGGTGAGCTCAACCGTGTGTGTGTGTGTGTGTGTGTGTGTGTGTGTGTGTGTGTGTGTGTGTGTGTGTGTGTGTGTGTGTGTGTGTGTGTGTGTGTGTGTGTGTGTGTGTGTGTGTGTGTGTGTGTGTGTGTGTGTGTGTGTGTGTGTGTGGATGCAATACATTGCAACCTGCTACTGGCTTTTCTCCACCTTCTGGTTGACCTTGTGGTCTCAGCTTTCAGAGTTTAAGAATATTATGTGAAGATCATAAAAATACAATTCATTGCTTTCAGGCAGAAACCTTGTATGTCCATATTTCAGGCTTTTTATGGTTTGGGTTTTTTTTCCTTCGTAAATGAATGCCCTACTACTTTGTCATACTACTCTATGTCACACAAAAGTTGCAAAAATAGCCGATATACAAGCTCACAACGTTGTGAGCTTGCAGATCGTCTATTTTCAAATATCTTAGTACTTTTACTTTTGGTACTTTAAGTAGATTTTGATGCCAATACTTTTGCACTTTTACTCAAGTAAATTTGGAATTCCGCACTTTTACTAACGGAGTACTTCTGCATTGCAGTATTGATACATTTACTTAAGTAAAACATTTGAGTACTTTTTCCACCACTGCTTGTGACTAAATAACTACACTGACCCATTGGAACACAGGTTTTTTTTTGTTGCCATTTTCTGAAAAGTAATGCTTTTGGACATACAAGGTTTCCACCCCGACGTCGACAAATTGTAAAAGTTTTCCTTTTCCGTTGAGTCATTTTGCCTGCTTTGAGTTGAGCAAGTGCCATGCCCTTGGGCTCAGAGAGACCCATTGTGCACAGCTGCACTAGTAGCAGTAAAATTGCAAAATGCATTGGTTGTCAGTCAGAGAACGAGTGAGATTCATGAAAAAGGTTCCTTTTTGGAGATGCAACATTCTTTTATTTGACAGCAGCTATATGATTCTGATGGTTGGCGCGCCTGGCTGCAAAGAAAACAGATTCTAAATTACTTTGTAAATAGAAAGGGGCGCTCAGCGGAGCGGAACACTCCGCCAAGAGGCATGCTCTTCCATTCTTCATTCGTCTGTCTGCAGTGGCGTGCACAGACATTTTAAGGGGCAGGTGCTCAAGTGAATTATAGGTTTTTTTGTTTACTTGGTCTGCTCTTTTTTCCCTCTACACTTATACCTCTTTGCCAAAAATAGCCGATCTACAAGCCCACAACGCCTCGTGGGCTTGTAGATCTGCTATTTTTGGCTAAAGTTCTCCTCAGAAAAGGGATGCTAGGTTTCGAGTGGTTATTGTAAAAAGAAAAATCATATCACATAAAGATTTGGCGGACCCCCTGTAGTAACTCTGAGGACCCCCTAGGGGTCCCGGACCCCCTGTTGAAGACCCCTGCTGTGCCCTTTTTTTCTAGCACCACCTAGAGTCTATCTGTGCACGTCCCTGTCTGTCTGTGTGATGATCTCGCGGGACAGTCCTGAAAATGGAACATTTGTCCCGTGTCCGGCATGAACATAACAATGTCCCGCAAGTCAATGATAATGAAGAAAAAAATATTTTAATTCCCATCTAACCCATTAAGACCCAAGGGCGATTCCACAAATGCCTTCTAAATCAGTAGTTCTCACACTTTCAAGATTTTCAAAAATGTAAAAAAAATATTCACTATATATATATGTCTCTGCTGTCCGGCAGAAACCAGCTAACTCCAAAATGTTTTCAGGAAATGAAAAAAAGTTGAGTTAGGAGGTTTTGTTCATCATTGATAAGAACAGCTGAATGGACCTCCAAACTCACAATGAGGTTGGAGGTCAAAAGGGGTGGAGCCTGGAGTCAGCAAAACCAGCTAACTCCGGTGGAGTCTCCTCTCCTCCCCGCCCCTCCCCTCCCCTATCCTTTCCTTTGGGGGGGGGGGGGGGGGGGGCGGAGCAGAGGCGATGATTGACAGGCAAAATCCCTCAACAGTGACACCCGCAGGCAAAGATTTATTTTTTCATTGCAGTTGAAAAGGCTTTAGAAATCAGAGAGAAAAAAAACTGCCATGGATCACTGGAGTGGATTTTTCAGTTTAAACATTTTAATACACGTTTGAAGGACCATGATAAAGACTTTTAATGTGTTGTAAAACTGAATGTCATGAAACCTTTGAAGTACTAAAAGTAGAAAGTACTCATTATGCAGAATGTCCCATTTCAAGTTTTCAAATGTATAAAATGTATAAAAACTGTTTGAAAATAGCAGATGCGATACATTGTGAGCTTGTAGATCGGCTATTTTCAAAAGTTCGAAATGTACACAGGGCTGAAGTAGTTAATGCATGTTATGTAATAATAATCAAAACCTATACATAATTGTAGTGTAGTAAAAGTATAATATTTGCCTCTGAGATGTAGTGGAGTAGAAGTAAAAGAACAGAAATGTGTAAATACTCCGGTAAAGTAAAAATACCTTTACTTTACAGTTACTTTACACCACTGCTGTATACGGTCCTTGTGCTCACCACATTCATTCTGAAGAGCACGAGGTGGGCTGGTCGTAAAGAGAAAGGTCAGAGTCATGGACGAGGGGGAAGGAAGGAGTGTGGCCGTTTGGGAAGGCAATGGAGACAGAGAGAGTGAGAAGGAAAGAAAGAGTGACAGGAGGGGCATATTGTGGGTTGCCAAGTCTCCCCTGAAATAAGGAATCGTATCTTATTTGGTAACTGAAAGACGTGTCCCTTATTGAGCTGATAAGCTCAATAAGGGACATAAGTACTCAAATGTTTTACTTAAGTAAAAGTATCAACACTGCAATGTAGAAGTACTCTGTTACAAGTAAAAGCACGGAATTCTGAATTTACTTGAGTAAAAGTACAAAAGTATTGGTATCAAAATGTACTTAAAGTCCCAAAAGTGAAAGTACTAAAATGTTTGAAAATAGCCTAGGTATAAAATACGGCTAAAGTGGTTAATGTATGTTTCATAATATAATAATTGATATCTGAAAAGTAAATAGTAACTAAAGTTTTCAAATAATTGCAGTGGGGTAAAAAAAAAGGTACTTAGACCGCTTTCTTCTGTCTACGCCAAATCTCTACAAGCTCACGTGTGACGTGTCGCACTGTGACGTGTTGTGAACTTGTATATTGGCTATTTTTGGCTAATGTTCCCCCCAGAATATGGATGCTGGGGTTCAAATGGTTAATACATAATTATACTGTGAGATTTGATCTTTTTCTGGGCGTCCCTTATTTTTCTTGGAAATCAGGGACGCCGGCCGTGTGTCCCTTATTTGAATTTCTGATACAGTAGTTGTCAACCCTAATACTAATATCATGTCTGTCAATCTCTGGTCAGAAGGGAGAAAAGCAGCAGACATTACAAGGGGAACAGTAGGAAGAGATGGAGAGATGATGAGAGAGACATGAGCAAGTGATAGAAATAGATAACTGACGTTGGTGCATGAATGATGTTCAAACACGTCATCTTGTACCGGCTGGTGTGAACTATATGCATGGAAATCAAAGAAAACGTTTTTTTGTGATGTTGAGTTAAAGGTAGGGTAAGCGATATGTTTTGGTTAAAACAAAAAGTATTTTGTTAAAAGGTTAAAATACTATATTCTGATAGTAATCATTGCTATAGAGTGTTTGTTCAGTAACAGATGTCTCCCTGTCTCTCCAGCTCTTTAATAAACAGAAAATACATTTTTCGGTAGGTGTCAAAAGCTCAGCCAATCAGGAGAAAGTACCCATTTTTAAGCTTAATTTGTATAGTGTTCCAATTCCAATTTTGTCTGCTCATTTCTTAGTGTCATCACTTCCATTTTCACTTGTTTAATCTGTATCCTGATTGAGTTCTCTGTCCTGGTTGGATAAAATTGGAAATGAAACTGAAACTGAAACAAAAATGCATTTTCTGTTTAATAAAGAGGTGGAGAGACAAGGAGACTCCTAATACTGAACAAACACTCTATAGCAATGAGTACTATCAGAATATAGAGCTATTTAACACTTATTTCAACCAAAGCAAATCACTTACCCTACCTTTAATGCTTTTTAAAAAAAATATATAGACCAAAGAATAGTCACAGAAATAAGTATTGGCAGGCGAGAGAAACGCATGAAAACTTGGGACTTTTTGATGCCATCACAAGAGCCGGCTATAATCACTCACACATAAACAGGAAGTAAATTATCTTTGAAGAGGGGCTCGCTGCATGGCTGCACTGTAATCTGATGATATCAGAGAGTTGTTGCACTCCAAAAGCCGAGTGAGAGAGGAGTGGATGGGCTGCAGCCTTCTTAATAATCATTAAGCGTCCCACTCCGTACTTTTGATGAGCGAGAGAGAGAGAGAGAGAGAGGGAGAGAGAGAGATAGGGGGGGTGCAGTGGGGGCAGGCCCCTGGGCTGTCACAGAGCTTGATGGAAACCTTGGATCCAGGATTGGACTGGGCCAAGGGGAGAGGGCTGAACTCTGTTCAAAGACAGAGTCAGCCACAGACTTCTAGAGTCCCTGACTTGTGGGACTTACCTTCTGTCCCACAAGCACATCACAGAAAGACCATCAGGCGAGAAATCAAGTTCACAAGGAAGGTTCAATCCAGGATCAGACGTGTCACGTACGGGAAAGTTCGGGAATCGGTTGGTCATTTCTGGAAGGCCTGATTTAGGGCAGTGGTTCTCAAACCTTTTTTTTCTCAATGACCTCTAAATTGATATGTATTTGGCCGTGGACCCTGTCTGAAAAGATTTTGTGCCAGGGACCCTCATGAGGGAGATTTGGGTTAATTGATAACATTTTTCAAATAAAAATGTGTTTGAAAATAGCAGAACTGCAATAGTTGTGATAGTGCAGTTGTGTGTGTGTGTGTGTGTGTGTGTGTGTGTGTGTGTGTGTGTGTGTGTGTGTGTGTGTGTGTGTGTGTGTGTGTGTGTGCGTGTGCGTGCTCTGCTGCCTCCAAGTATTCATTCTATATATGAATGTGCATACTCATGCTTCTGTGTCAGTGCCTACTGTATGTATGTACAGTATGCACACATGCATGGATCATGTGTATATATAGTTCGCTAGCAGTGTATTTGCGTATGCTGTACATATTGTATTTGTGTGTTTGCGTTGGTTAAGTTCAGTTCGTGGCCCTGCAGAGGTAGTCTACAATACAGTAGCCTACTAACCTCTGACCATGACCAGAGGCAGTGCATATTGAGGTTGTTAAAGAGGTGGTGCCATGGTTTTGCACTTTTTATCTGTTTTTCATGTGTCTCTGAGGTTGATAGAACTTCATTAAGCCCCCTGGGGGTGTTTTTATGGTGTTTTATGTCTTCTCTGACTATTTTGAGTTTCTACCTGGAGGCTGAAACCTTGAGGGTCAAACGTGCCAATAGATAACACTAGATAACACAACAGGTGTGGGCATGAGGAGGAGGAGGAGGGACTAGGACAGGTGGGTGGTGCTAGGGTGGTGGAGGAGGTGCTAAGGTGAGAACCAGGTATACTTAATGAACTGGAGGCGTGTCCACAGAAAAACATAATTTTAACACTTTCTGTACACTTTTTTGAAAAAAAATCTTCCTCCTACTATAACCATAATACCTGATGATTATGTTTTGGGGGGGGGGGGGGGGGCGGGGAATCTCTGAAAATCTCGGCACCCCGTCTTTAAATCCCATATGGTTGACCGGAGTCCCACAGGGCTCTATACCAGTGTATTTTCCGTTTTCTGTTATTGTGGCGAAAGCTTTCGCTGAAAATAGCCGGTCGACAAGCTCACAGCGCGACGCGTTGTGAGCTTGTCGATCAGCTATTTTCTGCCGAAAGTCTTCCCCACAATAAGGATAATGGGGTTGAAGTGGTTAAGTCGAATACCTTGCTGGCGGTTGGTTTACACAGACTTTCACTCTAATGTCGGCATCAGATTCAGATTCACAGGTTTAACTGGGGTAAATCAGCGGAGGAAATTTGTTTTCGTGCAAGCTCCCTCATTTCGTTGTTTTCCAGGAAAGAAATAAAACAAACGTGTGTGTGTGTGTGTGTGTGTGTGTGTGTTGGGAGGGTTGGGGCATAGACAGATAGAGCAAGGAGAAAATATATCTACACATGTACATAATAAGGGTATGTATAATAGGGTATGTACGTATGGTTAGACGCCACGGATCTTACGATGTGACGCTTTGTGAGCTTGTAAGAGCTGCTACTTTTTACTATTTTCTAAAAATGTTGATGGTGAAAGAGAAAATTAAGTTGTCTGTGGGTTTTGTATATATCTTTTCATGATTTTTGACCTGAAATGAAGTATGACCTGGTTCTATCCTGTGTGTGTGCGTGTGTGCGTGTGTGTGTGTGTGTGTGTGTGTGTGTGTGTGTGTGTCCGCGTGTCCGCCCCTTCTCTCCTGTTCTTACTCTTTTATCCTCTCTCTTCCGACGAAAACTGCAACTGATGGATGGAGTGCACACGAAAGAATGTTAAAAAAAAAGAGTTTCACCCGGCCCACTTCTTTATCGGTAAACTGTAACAGTAATGTGACAATAAAGCTGTTTTACTGTTGGCTCGGATGGAGAATGTGCAGAAACAGGCACAGACACTGATTGGTAAATATATGAACGGCATATTTATATGGGAAGTGTTATTGGAAAAAAAATATCTTCACCATTTGAAAAAAATAAGAAAAAACTAACTGGCTTAGACAGAATGACTGCTGGCAGGAAAGTGCCATGAAACCCCACTACTGAATGTGATTGAATTTATATGCTAACTTCAGCCCTTAATTGAACCATTAATATTTTAAAGGACACAACTCATCTGTGATTTTCAAATGGTGCATATCATGGCATATCGTTGCTGTCGGGCAGAAACCTCTTATCTCCATATCCTAACTTTTTGTGTTTTTCATAAATTAATGTCCTACTCAGTGGTGGAAAAAGTACTCAAATTATTTACTTAAGTAAAAGTACCAATACTGCAATATAAAAATACTCTGTTACAATTAAAAGTCCAGAATTAAAAATGTACTTGAGTAAAAGTACAAAAGTATTGGCATCAAAAAGTACCAAAAGTAAAAGTACTAAATATTTGAAAATAGCCTAGGTATAAAATAGGGCTGAAGTGGTTAATGTATGTTTCATTATATCATAATTTATATCTGAAAAGTAACTAGTAACTAAAGTTTTCAAATAAATGTAGTGGAGTAAAAGTACAATATTTGCCTCTGAGATGTAGTGGAGTAGAAGTAAAAGTATTGGAAATTGGAAATACTCAAGTAAAGTACAAATACCTCAAAATTGTACTTAAGTACAGTACTTAAGTAAATGTACTTAGTTACTTTCCACCACTGGTCCTACTTGATCATATACAGCTGAGCGTGACACAAAAGCATCAGAAGTAGCAGATTGACAAGCTCGAAACGCGGCGCGACGCGACAGGCTGTAGTTGTAGATCTGCTCATTTTGCTATTTTTTTATTTGAATCCTGAAAGCTTTTGTCTCTGGGTTTCCACCCAGAGACAATATCTTCACGCATGCGGTTACCCTCCGCCAGACAAACAGTATTTACGCTAGCACAGCGGTTCCCAACCTTTCCTGGATCAGGGAACCCCTTGCAAATCTCGAAAGCGTTTGCGGTCCACCCACCTGACCTCTTAACACGGCAGACATTCGACTGCCAGGCCACGTGCATCTTCAAAGCATTTGTTTTTTTAATGATAGATGACGATCGGTTGTGTTCCGGCTTGTATCATTGGAACCAACATGGTATACTTTAAGTAAGGTTTGAACTAATTTTTCATAAAAAAAAATAAGTTTATATATTAATGTTTATCAATAAACCTTAGTGTGTTGCCAATTATTTTGGAAGTCACATTTACAATTCCAATGATGTTTGACGGAAACCAGTGCAACATCAGAAAGTATTTCATCCAGCTGGCTTTGGAAATAGTAAGCAGTCAGGGAGAATGCTGCTCCTTTGACAAGAAACACCCTGAGACAGGGGAGTACAGTACATTGAGATAAGGATGGGATAGAGACAAGGGAATATAGGGGGAGACGGGTAGAGTAGCCAAAACCTGTACTAAGTAAAAGTATTGTTACTTTAAAATGATAATGACTCAAGTAGAAGAAAAATAAGATAAGAAAACTAGAAAGATTTGCTCCTCAGAGCACAGGTCTCCGCCAGGGCAGGTAGCTTTATAGACCATACCATTTGAATAAAGCAATATACAATAATGAATTTAATCTTTACAGAGTGGCAAAGAAGGCAGAATATAACGCAGTTATTGTTTAATCTGTCCCTTCATGTGTTTAACCTTCATGTGTTTAACCTCACATCACTGTGCTGTGAGTGACTGGCTACGTTGTTGGCTACAAGTGTTAGAGCCAATGCAAAATACCATTCAGCCTCTTTGGCTGAAGTATCTCTGAGAGAACAAAACAAATAACGGTGTGCATTTACTTAAAAACATGGGAGTGTAACAAGCGGAATTTAGCCAAATAAATAGAACATTTTTACCTCATTACATTTGGCCTAAGTGTTAAGGTATCATGTTGTCTTCACAAATATAATTGAGGAAAAGTGAAAGGTATGTTACATTGAAACCACTCTCCTTAAAGTAAAAGTAATTCAAAACGTTACTTGATAAATGTAAGGGAGTAAATGTAACTCGTTACCCACCTCTGGCATGAGTAAAGATAAAGTCAGGGCAAAGGAGGACAAGGAGCGGAAGGGAGGGATGAAGGAGGAGGATGGAATGAAGATGAGGAAAGAGGAAAAAGAGGGAGATGCAAAAGGGGGGATTGGAAAAGGAGGAGATGAGGGAGGGGGCAGCATGGGCTTCCAGCTGCACCACACTATCTGTGGAATGTAAATGCACGGCGATGGACCCAAATGAACTCTTATAGGACTGTTTGGGTCTGACTGTTGTGGCATGAAGAATCAATTTCCTGTGGGTGTTATCACAGTTATTGATGTGCGTTTTAGTGTCCTGAAATGCTTTAACCCATTAAAACCGGGAACGCATCTGTGTAATGAACCATATTGTTTTTGCCCAAATTTGCTTTTTTTTTTTTTTAAACGTGAACATTTGTGCAAATCTTTGAATATATATATATTTTTAAAGGAAATATTTTTTACTCAAATCTTTGCTTCTTGGGGGCCAACATATTTTGAGATGGGGGTCCGCGGCCAAATACATTTTGGGGGTCAGCATAATTTTTTTCAAAGGACATTCGTAGAATCTCCAGAAGAAAGGATTTGAGTTACAAATGTTTGCTTTAAAAAATATATATTCAAAGAATTGCACAATTTTTCAGGATTTTTCAAAAAATAGCAGATCTACAAGATCTACGAGCTTGTATATCTGAGTAGCCAAAGATATCTTAAAATGACAATGATGCCGGATGACACAGATTCCCGGATTGAGAGGGTTAAGCTGTCCAGTCTAGGGACTACGGCTATGAATTAGCATTCTTGTTAAACTCGGGCATGTTTCCATCTGATATTATGTAGATGCTCATTATCGTGCTCTGTTCCCATCAAATACAACTAAAATTGGGGAGAAAAGGGGGTAAAAAGCAACAAAAAAAAAACTATCTATCAGTTGTGTTCCGGCTTGGATCAATATGGAACTAACCTATAGGCCTACTTTAAGTTCCTATCGATCGGTATCACAATGAAAACTCATTTTTCAAGGTTTTAAAGAAGAAATACCATGACAATATTTTTACATAATTTTGTTATATTAACGTTACAGTATATTATCATCAAAATCGTGTATGTTTTGCCAATTATTTGGGGGGCCCATTTACAATACCCTTGCGGCCCACCAGTGGGCCCCGGCCCTCAGGGACGTGCACAGATAGACTCTAGGTGGTGCTACAGCACCTGCCGTTTGCCCTCTTGACAAGAAGTGCCCTTTTGAAAAAAGGGCACAGCAGGGGTCTTCAACAGGGGGTCCGGGACCCCTAGGGGGTCCTCAGAGTTACTAAAGGGGGTCCGCCAAATCTTTATGTGATATGATTTTTCCTTTTACCATAGCCACTCGAAACCTAGCATCCCTTTTCTGAGGAGAACTTTAGCCAAAAATAGCAGATCTACAAGCCCACAACGCCTCGCGCTGCGAGGCGTTGTGGGCTTGTAGATCGGCTATTTTTGGCAAAGAGGTATAGGTGTAGAGGGAAACAAGAGCAGACTAAGTAAACAAAAAAAAGTATAATTTACTTGAGCACCTGCCCCTCAAAATGTCTGTGCACGCCACTGCCGGCCCTCTCTTTCCACAGGCTGGAAACGGCTACATTACTTACAAGCTAATGACATTTGTTCCTGCTTGACCCCGTAGCCCAGCCGAGGGTCCGGCGCCACGCCGCTGTTGATTGACATGCCGTAATCGGCTAAAGACCCAGACTCTGACAAGAGGGGCTTAGTAATTAGATGGATTTATGTCTGGCTGCTTAGGGTACACACTTATGCGCGCATGCACACGCACGCGCAGACACGTGCGTGCTTGTGTGTTGCTGTGCTCTTACAGATTGTGCATTGGCCAACTGTTATCTTTCTGCAGTCCACTCCTTTTTGATTTGTGATGCTGTCTAATGGGCAATTTAAAGGAGTATGTAGCTGCCATCATGATTAAAGTTCATTTTATTATAAATAAGTGAATAAGTTAAGAATTCATAATGTTTGTTTTTGGTCAATTCATGTTTGGATTGTTCTCTTTGCCTTTGCTGTGTATTTGAGTTGCTCTGATGTCTAGGGTCACAGTGACCTGGCAGCTGAATTAGATCAGTCAATCAAGCAATCAGCAAGGGTGGTTTAGATTTCAGAGTCAGTCATTCTGCTCTGAGCACTAGAGCTGGCAACATGCAACAAACAGAGGATGTCGAGTGTGATGCTGTTTAAAGAGATGTTTAAAGAGAGAAAAGAGAGTATAAGTTAAAGAGTTTAAAGAAGACATTTATGTTAAAGAAGAGCTGTTTAAGTTAAGATAAAAGAAGACCTCAAGATTGTTTCCCCCATATAATTTGATGCGGCCAATGAGGTAATCATTGTTGCCAGAGTATTTGTTTGTATGATTTTGTATGTTTTGTTGTGTTTGAGAAAATGTGATACCGAATTAATGTCTGTTGTATTTTTATGCTTATATATTCAGTTCTCACAGCGTTTAATAAATGTCTGTAAAAGAAAAGAAACCTTGTGATCGTATCTGTCAACTGGAGGGAAGCTACAGAGTAGTTCACCCAAACAATTACATATTTCCTATCAATTAGACACCCCATGGAGCCTTGAATTCATGGAGATTTTTTAGTTTTTGTTGCATTCCTAAGCCAATAATTTGATGACCAGTGGATGAGTCTCCTGCTGAGTCTGCTACTGACCGATGACCCGGTCATCAAATTATTGCCTCAGGAATGCGACAAAAACTTGGCGCAGCAACACAAGTTAAATAAATGCACTATAAAACTCTGCAAGATGCTAAATCTGAATTCAGGAATATGAGAGTTATTTTCATGTAATATACCCATGGCGTGACACATCTCCCAGTATCTGTACATAATCTTATAACAACTGTACTTAATATGTATATGCATCCGTTGTGGAAGAAGTATTCAGAATGTTACTTTACAAGTAGCATAAGTACAACTGTGATCTGCTTGTTGGAGCATCATGGTATCTGTTTATTGGTATCTGTCTATTCCTATCGTATCTTACCTATTTCTGTATTAGTTATGCCTCACATGAGTAACGATGTGACGCATTGTGATCTTGTAGATTGGCAAATTTCGCTATTGTAAAGATTTAGAAAAATTAGATTTTCTTTTTAATGTTAATTGTGTTTATTCATTCTTTGCCATTTTGGGGACATTTGTGAAAATGTTTTGCCTATAATGACGTGCCCAAAATCAGGACCCTTACGGTTAACCTCTTAAAACCTATTTTTTGGGGGGTAAAACGTACCAGAGTTGGCTCTCTGTATAATAATTTTTCCCCTCTAGCTGATGCTTTGGGAGCTTGTCTAGAGCTATTGTCGGTGAACGTTCCCCTCAGAAGAGGGATGCTGGGGTTCAAGTGGTTAGTGTTTTTTGTTCAACCTCAGAACATATCGTACTGACTCTACCTTGGCGTCACCTTGTCCTCTGAGCTGCTCGCTTGATTGCCTTTGATAGAGGTGAGCGGTGTGTTCTTTTTGATTGAGTGCACTTATATATCGTTTTCCATCTCATTCTTTAACCGACTGATTTTTACTAGTTAAATGAATAAACCGGGTGTAAGGCTCTGAAAACGTGTGCGTGGGGAGGGGGGTATGGGTCAAGGTCATGGGCAAGGGGGGTGGACAGACAGAATCATACAATAGTTAAGTACTAATTAGGATTTTGGGGTGGATGGTTGGGTTCGCGCGCGCGCGTGTGTGTGTGTGTGTGTGTGCGCGTGCACGTGCGTGCGTGCATGAATGTGGAGTGTGTCTGACCTTGTGGCTTAGTGCTTTTGTTTGGGTGTCAGGAGGATTTCTATCCGGCTGTGAGACGTCAGTGTTGTGTGCTGCTGTGAGACTTGTTGATAGCGTGCTATGAGGAGGAGGACCACAACAACAAGACGTCAGAAACAACCCCAAGGAGGAACAGAACAGGCTGTTCTCTGTTTCGTCAAATCATCCTGACTTTACGTTTTCACTTCCAACACATTTAAGGAGTAGTTCACCCAAAATACATCTTTTTTTCTGTCAATTGCACACCCATGAAGCCTTGAATTCATGGAGATTTTTTTGTTTTTGTCACATTCCTGAGCCAATAATTTGATGACTTTGAGTCTCCGTTACAACTGACCAGCCACCCCGTCATTGAATTAACCACCCCTGTAGTCTTAGAGCAGGGGTCTTCAACGTTTTCAGGCCAAGGACCCCCTAGCTGAGAAAGAAATGAAGCAGGGACCCCCTACTCTACAGTATAAAATTGTGTTTCAGATTAAAGTTTTTTTTTTACTTAGTCTGCTCTTTTTTCCCTCTACACCTATAGCCTCTTTGCCAAAAATAGCCGATCTCCAAGCTCTCAACGCCTCGCGTTGAAGTTCTCCTCAGAAAAGGGTGCTAAGGTTCAAGTGGTTAAGGTAAAAAAAAAATCATCTCACACAAAGATTTGGCAATAATAGCCAGTTTACAGGCTGCTGAATCTGCTATGTTTTGGTTAATGTTTTACCCCAGGCAGAGGTGTTGTGGGAGATTTTGGCACCTACAGGTGTTTTGGTCGCTACACGGGATACCACGGCGTTGCACTGGTAAAATGTCACCCCATAGATTCACGAGCCAAGAAAGAACCCAAATGGTTACTTTGCATAACAGGTTTACCGGTAGTGGTGAGCGTACGCTTAAAGCACCGTTCCCCTGGAATAGAAATCACCATTACACCACTGCCCCCAGGACATGGACGCTGGCATTCAACTGGTTAAGCTCTCCCAAAGAAGCCACACCTTGACCTTCTCTGTTGGCATGGTTGAGGGTTGGACAGAATATATCACTGCGTGGATATGAGTCTGGTGCTTCTATGAGGACATTTTTTTTCGAAGGGGCGGGATCAAAAGAATGGCTGTGGATTGCAATTGGCTAGACCTACAACCAACTACCAATTAGGCCTACAGTCTCCCAAATTTGAATGCTCGGCCCTGATTGGTCACCCCAGACAGGACCCCAGACCCCAGACAGGAAATGAATTCACAACAGAGCGGTGCCAAACCCAAATCGCAGAGGCCAATTTATTGTTTTTTTTTCTAAACTAAGTGTACTGTAGTTGCTTATTTGGGCTTGTTTCCTAATGTCGTTTCAATCAGAGTTTCTCTAACATTTTCACATCAAGGACCCCCAAATTAATATGTATTTGTCTGCAGACCCCCATTGGAAAATATTTTTGCCAGGGAACCCCTTACAAGATTTGTGTTGTTAAAATGTTTCAAAGATATTTCACATATTTCACATTTCTTTCAAGATTTTGGGTGAAAATAGCAGATCTATAAGCTAATTGATGCTAATCAACTTATTTTGCCGGTCGCATCTTTTGGGCTTGTTGCCGTAGACCTGTCCGCTTGTTTCTTTGGCAAAATCTGACAATGCTGATGAGCAATAGCTGAATGGGTGCGTGCTGTACTAATAGCATTCACTACCCCGGTTATAGGATGGGTAAATGCAGTGGTGGCTTAACCAACCCTTGGGGGGGCACCAAATGGCGTAAACATTTTTTTTTTTAAATCCACGCAGCAGGGGCAAAGTAGGCGAAATACTGACCTACCCACGATTTATCATTCATTGGGTGTTATCAGGACATACTGACCTACCGACAGAGATAACTTATATAATGTTAAGTTTCGGTTTCGGACCATGACGGAGGCACGCAGTCTGAAGCCACTGGAGCCACGTGAGGGACCACCGAGCGTGCTAAAGCGAGCGAGTTGCCGTGCCAAACGTTGCGACGTTCGCTTGAGCCTTCTCAGCGCCGTCCGAGTTATGTACCGATAGGCACAGAATGGTAAATCATGTTGTGGGGACTGCTCTGCCTCCGAGTAGGTCAGTATCTCCTGATTACGCCCAATGAATGGTCTGATAAATTGCGGGAAGGTCAGTATGTCGCCTACTTCGCCCATTCAATGGTTTGATAAAACGTGATAATGTCCCATTCAGTGCATTGATAGCATTCGAAGCCGGTCCCACCACCTGTAAGGCACTCCACAACCTTGCTCCCCCTCTCTGACCTCCTCGAGCCACATCTGCCGTGCCGTCCCGTTCCCTCAGGTCCAGTGACGCCGGCCTCCTCGAGGTCCCCAAGACCAAGCGCCGAACCTGGGGCGACAGGGCTGTCCCCTCCCTCTGGAATGCACTTCCCAAACACATCAGACACGCCCCCTCCCTCCCTGAATTCAAAACCGCCCTGAAAACCCACCTGTTCACAATTGCATTTCCCAGTTGACTTTGTATCAACTCTTGTTTTTAGCGTTTTATTGCTTTTACTTCGTACTTGCTTATCTTAGTTTTTTTTCCCCTAGTTGTTGTTACTTACCTTTTTACCCCGGCCCCCCCACACACGTAAAGGGACTTTGGGTACTAAGAAAAGCACTATAGAAATTCCAGGTATTATTATTATTAATACTAAATTACTATTATTTTAGTAAGGGGTCGTTGGGGGGGTTCCAGGGGGTCCCCAGCGAAATGGGTTAAATGACTACGGCCAAATACATATCAATGTGGGAGGTCCTCAACATGAAACTGTTTGAGAACTACTGGCATAAACTATATGGTGCATTGCATTCAGCTCAGTTGTCCCGTAATTCTTATAGGTTTACAATGTAGTGAAACTATAATATGGCTCCACATCTTCACGAAACAGAACGATCCCCTCCCTCAACTTGTCAGAAAACAGGATTATGGCTCTATCTTCCAAAGCACGCTCCCGTTCCCCAGAGGTTCCCTCGACTGCGTGTGTGTGAGAGAGAGAGTGCCAGTGTTGCCAGGTTTTGCGAGAGAAACAAGCAACCAGGTCTATGAAAATAAGCCCAAAAGAAGCGAGCCCTTTGCCATTTAAACACATACATTAGCTATTTGAAAATAGGCAATCTACAAGATCTGCTATTTTCAAAAAGAATCTTGAATACAATTTGAAAAAATATGGAATATATTTTGTAACATTCTACATCCCTGCCATAAAATATTTTCAGATGGGGGTCCTCATGTAACATTTGATCTGCGTTGTGTTGTGGCTAAATGAAGTTCCAGACCACTTCTCTTTGTTGACAGTTTATTCTGGTAAGAATACACACAAATCTCTGGTCAGTCACTTCTTTTGGTGTAACATACCCAAGCCTCAGCACAAACAGAATTAGCAGCAGTTTGTTGTAAACAATATACCGTTTGGTATGTCAAAATGACAGATTGAAAACATCACTACTTCATGTAGGAACATTTAGTATGTTTAGAACAACCAGTATTCATCATCACAGTATAGTAAACACACAGACTCTTGTTGAAAATGTTGTGTGGTGACTGCTGAGGAACACATCTTACCTTGGGCAAATCTTATTTCGACTGACACGCTAACATGGACACCTGTGTTAATGAGTGTGGTGCCGCCTACTATCCAATAAGAAATGCCCTTACTTAAAGGGATAGTTCACCCCCAAAATGACTTTTTTCCTATCGATTACTCACCCCATGGAGACTTGAATTCATGGATATTTTTTTGTTTTCGTAGTAGTCCTATTAAGCCAATAATTTGCTGACCGGGAGCGGTTCCATATGGAGACACTAAGAGTCTCCTTTGTGTCTCCATACGAAAACGCTGCGGTCATCAAATTATTGGCTCAGGAATGCGACGAAACATATTCATGCTTTCAAGTCTCCATGGGGTGCATAATCGATAGGAAAAAAGTCATTTTGGGGGTGAACTATGAACTATCCCTTTAAGGAGCAAGTGGAACCCACTTAACTCTGTTACACTCAGACAAATACATATTAATTTTGGGGTTCTTGACATGAAAATGTCTGAGAAACACTGGTTTTAAACGACACTAAACAAGCCAAACGCAACCAGCAAGCAACTACCAACATTTACAAGCAACTTAACAGAAGAGAAACAAGCACAAAGTCGCTTATAACAGGGGTCTTCAACAGGGGGTCCGGGACCCCTAGGGGGTCCTTAGAGTTACTACAGGGGGTCCGCCAAATCTTTGTGTCATATGATTTTTTTTTTTACCTTAACCACTTGAACCCTAGCATCCCTTTTCTGAGGAGAACGTTAGCCAAAAATAGCAGATCTACAAGCTGCGAGGCGTTGTGAGCTTGTAGATCGGCTATTTTTGGCAAAGAGGTTTAGGTGTAGAGGGAAAAATAACAGTAAATGTAAACAAAAAAAAATTGAATCTAAAACACAATTTTATACAATAGAGGGGGTCCCTGCTTCATCTCTCTCCCAGCTAGGGGGTCCTTCCTTGTGTTTAAAACGTTGAAGACCCCTGGCTGGCTTATAATAATATGCGGACATGGCAACGCCGGTTGAGTGCGCGTGGCCGCCCGTCCACCAGTCGCCAGGGTTTTCCTCGTGAGCGCGCTGTGAGGCGCGGGGCCGCGCCATCCAGTGGCTGTGTGTGTGTGTGTGTGTAGTAAAGGCAGCAGGCAGCCAGTACAGTGTTAGAGTGAGTCTATGAGCTAAAGACATGGCGGCGGATCCTAACGCTAACCCGGACTGGCTCTCCTGTCTGCCCTCTTCGTGGAGTTATGGGGTGACTCGGGACGGACGCATATTCTTCATCAAGTAAATATTCATTGGATATAAACAGCTCGCATCGGGATTTGTGTTTTTTTTTCTCCTTTTGGGAAATAAAACCATTTATTGTTCCCCCCTTTTTTCCCCTCTCTCCACCTTATTTTCTCTGCCTTGTTCTTCTCACCAACAGCGAAGAAGCAAAGAGTACAACCTGGTTGCATCCTGTCACTGGAGAGGCCGTTATAACGGGCCACAGGAAAACTCCAGGTAAAAAAAAAAAACAGGATATATACGTATCGCTCTGTCTTATGCTTTTGAGTTTTTCGTGCGATTCCCCCACCGCTGCAAACACGCACGCCGTCGGGAACGTTATGTGCGCGTGGAAACGAGAGAAAAGGGACAAGTTGTTGCAGCGAGAAACGCGAGAAGGCGAGGAGAAAATTCTTCTCCTCGACTCGAGTCTGCAGCGAGCAACAGCCTTCTCTCTCTCTCTCTCTCTCTCTCTCTCTCTATCCGACTCTTTCTCTCTCTCTCTCTCTCTCTCTCTGTGTGTGTGTGTGTGTGTGTGTGTGTGTGTGTGTGTGTGTGTGTGTGTGTGTGTGTGTGTGTGTGTGTGTGTGTGTGTGTGTGTGTGTGTGTGTGTGTGTGTGTGTGTGTGTGTGTGTGTGTGTGTGTGTGTGTGTGTGTGTGTGTCTCTCTCTCTCTGTCTGTCTCTCTGTGTGTGTGTGTGTGTGTGTGTGTGTGTGTGTGTGTGTGTGTGTGTGTCTGTCTGTCTGTCTGTCTGTCTGTCTGTCTCTTTCTCTCTCTCTCTCTCTCTCTCTCTCTCTCTCTCGTCGAGTCATTACGCACGGGTTCTCCCGTTTTCTATTTCACCTCTCCTCTCGGCTCGGCGTCACACACACACACACTTTTTTTTCTTAAAGTTCTGTCACGTATTTATTTATGGGGGGCCATGCCCGGGGCCAGCATGCACTCCGGCGGGGGGGGGGGGGATCGAACCCAACCAATGCAATGACATATGTCACATTCCTAACAATAATACGTACAGTGCAATACATTGACCGCTGCAGCAAACACTAGCCTATCTCATCCTTTTCTTTAATGCCTGGCGGTATGTCACAGTTTTTCTCTGTAGAATGAGGGGGGTCTTAATTCTACAGAGGAAAAAATAAAAAATGATTAGCATCGTAACTAACATTGGAATGAATCCCGCATTGAAGAAGAATCACCAAGCTCACAGCACGATCAGTGTTAGCCTTGGATCAAGACTATCATAGACATCACATAGATGTATTTGTTCGAGTCTGACTTTTACTCCATATAAGAAATAAGAATGTCAACATCGATCAAATACATATAATATAGAATATATAATGATAGTCTTGATCCAGTGCATGCCATAATCACAGCCAAGGTTTTCCTTTTATCAAGTCAAACGGTGTCACCTTATTTGTCATTGGTATTTGATAATAACAACCAAATGACAGAGCACTGTCTGCTACCCCCGCAGTATTCTAGCTAATTAGGAGCGATAATGCAATGACAGTGACAAGGGATTCTGATTCTCATAAATTGCTGCAAAGGAATCTGCGTGCAGATCAAAACAAATCGCCTGATTTTATGGTCGAGGCACCGCATTGCCGTGCAGGTGTGTGTGTGTGTGTGTGTGTGTGTGTGTGTTTGCGAGCGCGCTCCCGCGCAGCCTAATCAGCCCCGTATCTCTCAACAGCTGTTTTATGTTTTTGCTTTTTGTTTTTCTCATGGCCTCTCTCTCTCTCTCCCTATCGCTCTCTCCCTCCTCCCTCCTCTTCCCCCCCTCTCTCTCTCCCTCCTCTCTCTCTCTCTCCCTCCTCTTCCTCTTCTCTCTCTCTATCTCTCCCTCCTCTTCCTACACATCCCCCTCCATCTCTCTCCCACCTCTCTCTCTCTCTCTCTCTCTCTCTCTCTCTCTCTCTCTCTCTCTCTCTCTCTCTCGCTCTCTCTCTCCCTCCTCTTCCTCACAGATCTACCTACAGGATGGGAGGAAGGGTACACGTTCGAGGGAGCGCGTTGCTTCATCAAGTGAGTTGGAATTCCAAGGAGAGAGAGAGAGAGAGGAGAGAGAAACAGTTTTTGACGTTTGAGTCGCTCTCTGTCTCTGGCAGTGAGTGACTAGCTGCTTTGTTTGGTGTGTGTGTGTGTGTGTATGTACGCGCGTGTGCGTGTGCATGCGTGCACAAGGCAGAAGAGGGAGCGATTTCCCTCAGCTCTCATCAACGCCCACTTCTTCTCTCATGAAGCCCGATACTTCGCCCTAGCGACGGTGTCGCACGATCTGCAAGCTCGCAACAAGTAGCGAGTTTGGCGCTTTGTGAGCTTTTAGATCGGTTATCCTTTCGACTAAGTATAAATCGGGCTTCATTCATTCTGCCCCCAGACAGTGCTGCTGGGAGAATGCACAAATAGCCTATCTCCTTCCTTTCCTTTCCTTATGTCTCTCTCTCTCTCTCTCTCTCTCGCTCTCTCTCATATACACAGACACACACACACACTCAAATTCTATCACTCTTCGTCGTCTCCCTCTTTCTCTCTCTCTCTCTCTCTCTCTCTCTCTCTCTCTCTCTCTCTCTCTCTCTCTCTCTCTCTCTCTCTCTCTCTCTCTCTCTCTCTCTCTCTCTCTCTCTCTCTCTCTCTCTCTCTCTCTCTCTCACACACACACAGTTGCAAGGTATTCTTTCTACCCTCTCGAGTCACTGCTGTCAGTGGGACGTTATTTTGACAAGCTAGTGTGAGTCACAGCCGGCTCTACTGTCCTAAACAGGCTCTACTTGTTGGCGCTGTGCGTGTAAGTGTGTGCGTGTGCGTGCACTTGCACATGTGTGTGTGTGTGTGTGTGTGTGTGTGTACAAATATGCAAGGGTGTGTGGCCTCCCTAGGCTTATTACCGATTCTGGATCCTTGCACACGTTTGTGCACGCTTATATTTTCGTGGACCTGTCTGACAGCAATAATGCCTCACAGTATTGACTCACACACACACACACACACACACACACACACACACACACACACACACACACACACACACACACACACACACACACACACACACAGTTTTCGTCTGCCTTTTTACCTAGTCCTCTTCCTACATTCCCTTTTTTTTCTGTCAGTGGCCATTTTGAGAGCAGCAACTGACACATATGGTGAGCTAATATAGCCACTCTATAAATAGCCGTAGCACCGCTGCTCAGTTGAGTCTTACATGTATGTCTATTTATCCTGGCATGTGTGCAACGCATACGTATGTACATGTAATGCTGTAATTTTACATGTAAAACTATGCATGCATGCATAGGTTTACATAGTTACAGAGGCACAACACAGGCACAGAAGTGCAGCTTTTTACACACACACACACACACACACACACACACACACACACACACACACACACACACACACACACACACACACACACACACACACACACACACACACACACTCACACACAAGGTTTATTGCTTTGCCCTGGGTCAGATTAACCCATTAAGACCTGAGGCGGATTCTAAAAAGGTCTTCTAAATCCTAACCTTTTCCAACGTATGTTGCTATATGGTTCTCAAACGTTTTCATGTCAAGGCGGACCCCCAAAATGATATGTATTTGGCCGCAGACCCCCCATCTCAAAACATTTTGTTCCAGGGACCTCCAGAAGCAAAGATTCAGATAGCAGATCTACAAGCTCATAGCGCGGCACTCTGAGCTTGTAGATCTGCTATTTTTGAAAATACGTTAAAATTGTGTGCAATTATATATATTTTTTATGTATAACATTTTTAACTCAAATCTTTGCTTCTGGGGGATTCATGTCATCTAAATCCTAACCAACTTTTTTCATGTCAAGGACCACCCCAAAAGATTTGAGTTAAAAATGTTTGCTTCAAAAGTATACATACATTCAAAGATTTGCCCAAATCTTCATGATTTAAAAAAAGGAAAATAGCAGATCTACAAGCTCTTAGCGCGGCACTCGGTGCCGCGCTAAGAGCTTGTGGATCTGCTATTTTTGAATAGGCCAAAGTATAAAATAATGGTTAAAGTGGTTACGCAGATGCCGTTCCCGGCTTTGATGGGTTAAAAAGCCTGCAGGCTGAGAGGCAGTAACGCCCGTGACGTTCACCAGTACTGAGCACAACAAGCAGCGTTTAGTTGGACTCATAACAGATCCCTCTCTCATTCCGTCCAGTACAGAAAGACGGCTCAGTCAGCGCCGTTTTTTCCCTTCCAGAATCCTTCGAATTCCACATGGGATTCCTCCTGGGTCAAGCCACTGTGACGGTTCATTATGCAGGCCACGCTCCTCTCTTCTTCCTCTGCCCCGCATCATCCAGCCACAGCTCTCTTGGAAAGAGGCCGATGCTCGCTGAATGCCTCGTGACGGAGAGAGTGATTTACCAGACGCAGAGGTTTTCGGGGCAGAGGTTGGAGGTCAGAGTTGGCGTTGGGAAGAGTTTCCCTAGCCTGGTAAACCCTCCCTCCGGAAATCTCATTTCCATTTGATTTCAGGAGTGAGTCTGTCCTGATCGCCCACTCTGCAATATTGGCTGTGGGCTGGAGTTGGGCGGGAGTAATACCGTTGACTGACAACCCCTTCAGCCAATGATCGTTGTTCCCCTCCAGCCAATCGGCAGACCTCCAGACTAATGTGACGCAACGGGACTTTTGAGGCGGCCATGCCCAAAATAGGTTGCCTTATTCGGATACATGCGGGGCACTGCCCGCCCCTGCTGGTTCTCTCGATTTTTATTTTTAAATAGGCTCTGTCATGATAAATTGACCACATATATGAAGTTAAACAACTAAATTCTATCCAAACGATATCTTAAAAGTAAATTCCGTGCCTCAAAAAAGAAGTTTGAGAGCGTTTTAAAACCGAAAGTAAAAAGTGTAACTGGCCACAGAAACAATGGCGGATCGTTCCATTTTTGTCGGCTGCACTCGGTCCCATTCGGGCTCACTCGTACTCGCCACCTGATTGGCCAACTGTCGCTGTCAATCACAGAACGATGAGCGACGAGTCGACGCTGATTGGTAATTCCACTAGAAACCCCCACAATGGGCGATCAGGCCAGACTCACTCCTGAAATCAAATGGAAATGAGATTTCCGGAGGGAGGGTTTACCAGGCTAGAGTTTCCCTGCACGCCGTATTGTGTTTGCCACGGGTGGACAGTAACATAGTACATTTACTTGAGTACTGTACATAAAGGCATAGTACGTAATTTTCCCTGTGTTTACATACAAAACAATAAATACATTTTTCGCCCATCATTTCCCTCTATACCAGCAGTCATCAGCCACTGGAGTAGTGTGGTGGTGGTTACCCGTGGAAACTCACTGTATTTTGGTGTTTGTTTTGGAAGAGACGGGGCCGTTGTTGTGCAATGTGAGCTTTTATGTCTGCCATTTTCACTGTTATTGATAGTTTTCCATGCATCAAAATGAAAAAGAACATGTACTTTGTAATTTGTGCTTTTGAATACTTGAGCATTTGTAAAAGCAAGTACTGCAGTGCTCTGACTGAGCAACTTTCACTTGCAGTTGAGTAACATTTGACCAGGAGTATCTATACTCGGACTTAAGTAGCCTACTTAAGAGTACTTTTTCCACCACTGGCTGGGAGTGGGACTGGGTCTGTGTGGAGGTTAGGGGTTAAAGGTGGAGTTCGGAGTGTTTCCCCGCGCACCATGTTGTGATGAAGATATGTTGTGCTTGAGTGTTTTCTAAACAACTTTGACTTGACTTTGTAGAAAGTTGTTTTTTGCTGCACAACCCATCGTGTGTGTGTGTGTGTGTGTGTGTGTGTGTGTGTGTGTGTGTGTGTGTGTGTGTGTGTGTGTGTGTGTGTGTGTGTGTGTGTGTGTGTGTGTGTGTGTGTGTGTGTGTGTGTGTGTGTGTGTGTGTGTGTGTGTGTGTGTGTGTGTGTGTGTGGGGTACTCAGCCTTAAGCTGAAATGTCATCGATGGCAAATTGAAATAGATTCTGTTCCTTTGGCTTGGCTGGATAAGAGCAACAGCAATTAAACAACAAACGGGCAAGCAATCTTGATATGAGAGCCCCGAAGGCCCCGGCGGAACGTGAGTGCTTAAGAGAGAGAACCAGTGCCCAATTTCTTTCCACTGTGGAACCTTCTACAGTCCAAATGCCTAACACAGTCCTTATCCTCTACAGGAGAATTTAAACATGTATGAATTCACAACATTCCATATTTGCATTGCGTTTGGAGCAGTGGTAGTGGTACTCAATCATTTTCCTGTCAAAGACCCCCAAATTAATGTATTTTGGCCACGTACCCCCATCTGAAAATATGCTGTGCCAGGGACTCCAACACAAGACTGCAAAATATCCCATATTTTCCACTTTTTTTTTTCAAGATGTTTTTAAAATAGCCGATCTACAAGCTCTCAACATGTCGCATCCCACGACGTGTTGCGCGCTTCAAATATCCAATGTATTCAGGGTTTAAAGTGGTTACACCAATTATAATGCTATGTTAACCCATTGAGACCTGAAGCCGATTCTACATGTCTCCTAAATCTCAACAGTTTTCTGAAAAACGCATGTTTCTATATCAGTGGTGCTCAATCTTTTTCATGTCAAGGACCCCCAAAATTATATGTATTCGGCCGCGGACCCCCATCAAAAAATTTTGTTCCAGGGACCCCCCAGAAGCAAAGATTTGAGTTAAAAATGTTCGCTTTAAAAATATATTATGTTCAAAGATTTGCACACATTTTCATGATTTTTCAAAAATAGCAGATCTACAAGCTCGTAGCGCGGCACTCGGTGCCGCGCTATGAGCTTGTAGATCTGCTATTTTTGAATAGCCCAAAGTGTAAAATAATGCTTTTTAGCTCAAATCTAAAAATGACACAGTTCCAGGTATTAATGGGTTAACTTGTTTTGCTGCTGCTGTCTTTCAGATACCATATTGTGTGTTTGTTTTGTTTAGGTGTTTTTGTCACGGTTTTGCTGTTGTCGCTTAAAGGCATAGTTTGCAACTTTGCCCTGTGTATAACAAAAAAACAATAAATAATTATTTTTACCAATCGTTTCCCCGGCTACCAGCAGTTATCAGCCACTGGAGTAGTGTGGTGGTGTTTATCAGCAGAAACGCATTGTCCTCTCGCTGTATTTTGGTGTTTTCACTGTTTGGTTTGGTTGCCCAAAAACATCCACATCTACCAAAACAAACAGTGCAGGGCAATATGTTTCTGCAGGTCGACACCACCACACTACTCCAGTGGCTGATAACTCCTTGTATAGAAGGAATTTGGTTGGTAGAAAAAACATATAAATATATTTACTGTTGTGTTATAAACACAGGGTAAAGTTACATACTATACCTTTTAACCCATTAAGACCTGAAGCCGATTAAAAAAATGTCCTCTAAAAAAAAAAAAACCTTTCTGAAATACCTACGGTACGTTTCTATGTCAGTGGTTCTCAGTTTTTTCATGTCAAGGACCCCCCACATTATATGTGTTTGGCCGCGGACCCGATTTTTCAAAAATAGCAGATCTACAAGTTCATAGCGCTGCACTTGACCTTGTAGATCTGCTATTTTTGAATAGCCAAAGACATCTAAAATTACACGCATGCGTTCCCTTCACGGTTTGAATGGGTTAACCCATTAAGACCGGAGACGCATCTGCGTCTCATTTTAAGATTTATTTGGGCTATTCAAAAATAGCAGATCTACAAGCTCATAGCGCAGCACCGAGTGCCGCGCTACGAGCTTGTAGATCTGCTATTTTTCAAAATTCTTGAAAAATATGTTTCCAGATTTTTTTCAAAAAACTTTAGATTTAGAGATTTAGATTTTTTTAAAGAATCGCCTCAGGTTTGAATGGTTTGAGCTGGTGACACACTGGTTTTTAGTCTGTTTTATCCTGTTCTGTTGTCTTCCCGCCTGTCGCTGCACTTGAAAGTTAAGCTCAGCTTTACAAGGCTCATAAAATGAAATGGCTCGTTTGCAGAATGGTGTTATTATCTTATGTCATCTTTGTGTTTCCCATTCTCAACCATACCAGCCTGAAGGCAGCTTGTCCTCCAGTAGCCTTGGTACACAAACGACAATATAAAACATCCTGTGCCTTTTTTGCTGTGGCTTGAAAGTATTTAAAAGATAAGTGTGAACGAATTGCATCCTATAGTGGCCGGATAGCCTTGCAGCTAACACTTTGGTTCACTGGCCTTTCCTTCTCTCGGCCACCTTTTCTCAAGACTATCCTTTGTTCACTCTGGTTCAGGCCTGTCACATGTATTACATAATCACCTGGTCGCAGTTATTTGAGATAGATAATTTTTGCACGATTGTCATAATGGAACCAAATGGGTCCATCCATTTGGTTCCATATTTGCACACTCTCAGAGTTACAGACCTGTATATATATATTATATATATAACCCATGAAGACCGGGAACGCATCTGTGTGTCATTTTTAGATTTCTTTGGTTATTTAAAATCTTTGAATATATATATATATATTTTAAAGCGAACATTTATAAAATATTTAGTTCCAGGGACCCCCAGAAGCAAAGATTTTAGTTACAAATGTTCGCTTTATAAATATATATATATATATATATTCAAAGATTTTTCAAAAATAGCAGATCTACAAGCTCATAGCGTGGCCCTCGGTGCCGCTGCCACGTAGTTTGTTGTCTCTGTCTCTACGGTGCTACATTTCCACCGTGTCTGTGTGTGTGCGTGTCTCTCTCTCTCTCTGTCTCTCCCCTTCGCTCTCTCTGTGCCAGCAAAGGTCTCTCTACCGGTGTCATCTTTCTCACCCCGTCTCAAACTCTGTCTGCCCCCGTATCTCCATCCCGCCCTCCTCTCCTCTGTCTCACCCTGACTCACTCACCCCCCCCCCCCACACACACACACACACACACACACACACACACACTGCCTCCTTTCTCAGTGTAACTCTCGCTCTCCTCCTCCTGTTTCTCTACCTCTAATTGGCTATGCCTTATTGCACATTTCTATGCCTCATTGCGCATACTGTATAATATAATGCTATGCTGAAGGCTTCTTCATATTTCGCGTTTATTCTTAGTTTTTCTTATTTATTATTACTATCGTCCTTGTTGTTGTAAAATAGCATTTTGCTTCTTGTATTGTATTCTTCTGTATGCAGGGACGTGCACAGATAGACTCTAGGTGGTGCTAGAGCACCTGCCCTTTGCCCTCTTGACCAGAAGTGCCCTTTTGAAAAAAAGAAAAAAAAAACGTTTTTGTTTTTTTTTCAGTTTACAGCAGGGGTCTTCAACAGGGGGTCCGGGACACCTAGGGGGTCCTCAGAGTTACTACAGGGGGTCCGCCAAATCTTTATGTGATAGGATTTTTCTTTTTACCATAACCACTCGAAACCTAGCATCCCTTTACTGAGGAGAACTTTAGCCAAAAATAGCCGATCTACAAGCCCACATCTGCTATTTTTTTTAATTTATTTTTTTATACCCAAAGAGGTATAGGTGTAGAGGGAAAAAAGAGCAGACCAAGTAAACAAAAAAAAGTATAATTTACTTGAGCACCTGCCCCTCAAAATGTCTGTGCACGCCACTGTCTGTATGAGTAGTGACAAATAAAAATCTTCTTGATTCTTTCTCCTTGGGATATTTTTGAAACATTTTCCCATACAAATCTTGTATGGGCGTCCCTGGCATAACAACTGTTTTCAGACGGGGGTCTGCAGACAACGTCATATTCATCTGGGGGTCCTTGACGTGAAAATGTTTGAGAACCACTGGTTTAAACAACATTACAGCAGCAAGCCACTTTAGAAACGAGTCCAAAAAAACGGAAACCCGCAGGCCGCAACTACCAATATTTACAAGCTACTTTACCGAAAAACAAGCCCAAAGTCGCTTATAGTAAGCAGACATGGCAACACTGGTTAAGCCTTTAAGACCGGGAGAAGCATATGTGTCATTTTTTGATTTGAGCTCAAATCTTTGAATATATATTTTTTTCAAGCGAACATTTGTAACTCAAATCTTTGCTTCTGGGGGTCCCTGGAACTAAATATTTTGAGATGGGGGTCCGTGGCCAAATACATGTACATTTTGAGGCCCTTGACATGAAAAAGTTTGAGAACCACTGACATAATATAAGTTTTTTCAAAAAACTGTTAGGATTTAGAAGACATTGTAGAATTGGCCTCAGGTCTTAATGAGTTAAAAGAACAGGGAAGAGACACTTAGGCATTCTCTCTCTCTCTCTCGCTCCCGTGGTGTAGTAGGGTTTCAGAGGTGTGAGTCTTGTGGTTTCCAGTGAGATATCCTTGTTGGATGTCGGTCGTTGCTCGCGGGGGGTCGCGCGCATCGATCATACCAAAGCACAGGGGTTGACTGCCAGTCAATGACACATCACTGGCTATTTATATATTATTATATCACTACATAATGTTATATCATTGACCTAAATGGTGTTATATCAACAAGGATAGGATGATTAAAAAAGCTTATGACTGTATCAGAAATGACTTTGGACCAAGGGGCAAGGCTGAGATATTTACTATGAGGCCAACCCGGATGTTTAGTAAATGTCCAGCGAGAGGCGCTGTTTCACCCGTGCCGACCTGTGAGTTCAGAAAGAATTTATTTTAACGCAAGCCGATGGGTTTTTACCAACTTTCAGACTCGATTTTCTTACTGTAATAAAAATTGTCATAAATTCTATATGCTTCCAGTCGCTAGTTTAAAGTCTCCTTTCAATCATCAGGATATGCGTTTTGCTAAATTATGGTTCTATTTATTATAAAATTGACGATAAAGTAGGCTATTCTCTAGGAGGGGCGGGATGATTTGATTGACACGCTACACAACCAATAGCATTCATTCCCCGCCCCCCGCTCTTGATTGACAAGTTACCCAACCAATAATGGTCTGAACTCATTCTGACGCGTAGTGAAAGATGGCGGACTTACAGTCTGCAGCAAAGGATTCATTTTCGGTCTGTAGAAAGCAGCGGAGGGGGTTTGTCCATCTCATTTATACAGTCTATGCTTTGGACAGGTGGAAAACTTTAGTTAAACTTGCAGAGTGACGACGCATTACTTTATCTGATAGTTACATCTTCTGATAGTTCACTTGAATGTTGCCATAAAATAATAATCCCGTTTTGTGTTTCATTAACGCGATCGTGACACAATTGGCTACAGCCTGTAGCGACGGTGCTGAATTCAAAACACGTTGAAACGAAGGCAAAGATAAAGACAGCAAGGATTCATAACCGTGATGTCACTGATATGAAGCAGGAAGTAGCACGGACGAAGCTGTTTATAAACCACAGTGACATCACTGACAAATCCTTGGCATCTTCATGTGACCGACCCAACTTTTCTCTGCTCTTTGGAGAATCCTGGGAATTATAGATTCACGGCCGGGAAAACTTGGAATTCCCGGCCGCCTTCTCCCGGACCGGTGGTACATGTCCGGTCCGCGGACCGGTGGTTGGGAACCCCTGTTCTAGAGGTTAGGTTTAAGGGTTAGGATAGAGTTATGGTTGATTTATACCAATGCATCGAAAATAGCAGATATACAAGCTCACTACGCGTCGCGTTGTGAGCTTGTACATCTGCCGTACATGTGCTGTAGAGTTGGGGGGCCATCGCCATTGGCCGGCCTAAAATATTGATGTCCTCACAAGTATAGTAATACAAGAGTGTGTGTGTGTGTGTGTGCGCGTGCGTGCGTGCTGGCCTATCAAAGTGGTCCTCAGTAGTAGGGAGTAATCCCGTCCTCTTGCTGACCCTGTTGAGAAACCTTTCCTCCATCTTCTCTCTGTCTGTCATCAGTGAGGAGACGGCTGTTCCCCACAGAGCTGCTCTGCCCTCTCACCTTTCCTCTGGTTCCCATGTCTCCTCTCTCTCTCTCTCTCTCTCTCTCTCTCTCTCTCTCTCTCTCTCTCTCTCTCTCTCTCTCTCTCTCTCTCTCTCTCTCTCTCTCTCTCTCTCTCTCTCTCTCTCTCTCTCTCTCTCTCTCTCTCTCTCTCTCTCTCTGGGCTGTCTGTCTGTCTGTCTGTCTGTCTGACACAGCCAGGGGAGATCAGATTCATTGTGCGCTTTGGTTGGTTAGTTCTGGCTGTCTGATGTCCCTGCTTTACTGAGCACTCCACAGAGGCTTTGACAAGCTCACTCTGTGTGTGTCTTACAGGTGGGGGGGGGGGGATTAGTTAACCCATTCAATCTGGGAACGAATCTACAAATGTCAAGGACCCCCCCCCAAAACAAATGTATTTGGCCGCCGACACCCATCTAAAAAATGTTTTGTTCAACCAGAAGCTCAAGATTTGAGTTACAAATGTTTGCTTTAAAAATATATATATTCAAAGATAAACGATAAAAAAAATAGCAGATCTACAAGCTGAATAAAAAATATTCAGCAAAAAAATAATAAATAAAATGATGTTGCTGCTAGATATACTATATACTGCAGCAACATCTAAAATGACACAAATGCTGTCCGGTTGGTGTGCGTGTGCTCGTGTGTGTGTGTGTATGTGCGCGTGCGTCTGTGCGTGTGTGTGTCCAGTGGTCCAGGACAGAGGGTCAGCGCTGTAGTGTTCCCCTCCTGACTGTGTGTCATCCTGTATGACAGACCACATCCCTCTCTCTCCACTTCTCCTTTATATCCCTCTGTCTCTGCTCCATTCTTCCACGGTGATAAGACTCTTATATTAACCGCTGTACGCTTTAACCCATTAAGACCCCAGGCCCATTCTACAAATGCCTTCTAAATCAGTAGTTCTCACACTTGCAGATTCTTAAAAAAATGTTCAAAAATAGCAGCTTTTTTTTTTAATAGCCGAGGCAAAAATCTAAGATGACACAGCTTTCCCGGTTTTAACATTAACCATTGAGAACTGAAGCCGATTCTACATGTCTCCTAAATCCCAACAGTTTTATGAAAAAACTTATGTTTCTATATCAGTGGTGCTCAATCTTTTTCATGTCAAGGACCCCCAAAATTGTATTTATTTGGCCACGGACGCCCATCAAAATAGTTTGTTCCAGGGACCCCCCAGAAGCAAAGATTTGAGTTAAAAATGTTCGCTTTAAAGTAATATATATTCAAAAATGTGCACACATTGTCACAAATTTTCAAAAATAGCAGATCTACAAGCTCGTAGCGCGGCACTCGGTGCCGCGCTATGAGCTTGTATATCTGCTATTTTTGAATAGCCCAAAGTGTAAAATAATGCTTTTTAGCTCAAATCTAAAAATGACACAGTTCCAGGTCTTAATGGGTTAAAGAGAGAATGTATGGGGTTCTCAAGGTGGGGTTCAGGGACCCTTAGAGGCGCTTTGAGAGGGTTCCTGTGGGTCCCCAGCAAAATGTGTTATATCGTCACCATCAGTTTAACCACTTTAAACCCTAATTTATATTTTTGGCTAATTTGAAAATAGCCGATGTACAAGCTCACAACGCTTTTGAGCTTGTACATCGGCTATTTTCAAAAGATTTAGGAAAAAATCATGGGGAAAAAAAATGTGAACAGTTATAACACAAATCTCTCTAACGTAGGTCCCTGGGCATAACATCTTTTCAGATGGGGGTCCGTGGGGGTCCTTGACACGAAAACGTTTGAGAACCGCTGTTCTGTTCTATTCCATTCTGTTCTAAATGTTATTCTATTCCAGTTTTCTCTCCTCATGAAGAGGCATAAATATTATTCTTCATGACATTAGCAGAGGGTTTGGCTGGCTGCCAGACACCTCAACTGATCACGTTATCATTCACATACACACGCGCATGCATGCACACCAACACACTCTCATTATTATTCCTACCATTCCACATGCAATCGCGTGCTCTCACACACACACACACACACACGCACACACACACACACACACACACACACACACACACACACACACACACACACACACACACACACACACACACACACACACACACCACACACACACACACACACACACACACACACACACACACACACACACACACGTTTGTATTACTATACTTGTGAGAACATCAACACTTTAGGACAGCCATGTTATGAATGCCATTTAAAAATAATAATTGCCATTTTTACCGTAAGCCTAAAGCCGAAAAAACAGCAGATCTACAAGCCCACAACGCGTCGCGCTGCGACGCGTTGTGGGCTTGTAGATCGGCTGTTTTCGCGTGCATGACACTGGCGCGCAAATAAGTATGAATCATGTTTAACGCTAATTCCAATTTACTATACAACAACCATTTTGTCTTGCGAGGACCAGAAAAACGGTCCTCGCAATGTATATTTCTTCAAATTCTACTATACTTGGTCCTCACAAGTATAGCAATACAAACACACACACACACACACACACACGCACACGTATGTCCCATTCATCAGCGCCTACAGTAGTGTGGCTCCAGCCCAGCATATACTGTATATTTTATCCAGTCCTCTTCTTCTCGTGGCTGTGCAGAGGTGCTGAGCGGCTCTGATTTATACCAACACACACACACACACACACACACACACACACACACACACACACACACACACACACGCACACACGCACACGCTGTGTACCCACATGATGAACACAGCCCATGGAGATGAGACAGCAGGGTGATTTATCTGATGAGGACGGCAGGAAGGACGTAGGCAGGACACAAACACACGTAGGCCAGCCATCCCACAGCTAAATGCAGGAGTGTGTTAACTTAAAGCAATAGGACACTTTGGTAGAGGTTTGGGTTGTGTGTTTTTTTTTACCTGTCATGACATAACTAGTCCATTAGCGACATACATCACTCTGATTCTGATTCAAAATGAACAATCCAAAAAGAACAAGTCAATGAGAATTGACTTTCATTGAATGATGCTCTTTTAGCAAATAAACCAGGGGTCTTCAACAGGGGGTCCAGGACCCCTAGGGGTGTCCACAGAGTTACTACAGGGGGGCCACCAAATCTTTGTGTGATATATATATATATATATATATATCTCTCTCTCTCTCTCTCTATCTCTCTATCTCTCTATCTCTCTATCTCTCTATCTCTCTATCTCTATCTCTCTCTCTCTCTCTCTCTCTCTCTCTCTCTCTCTCTCTCTCTATCTATCTATCTATCTATCCATCTGGATGGATATACTGATACTGCGCATTGCGTGGGCGTTGTGTCAAACGATGCTCTGAAATGACACTGTAGGGAGTGAGGGTCTTTCTTTATTGGGTGATAGGTGTAAATTACCTGACCATTCTTTACTGTTGTTAAAGTTCCAAGTGAGACCATATTTTGTTAAAGAAGATTCACTGCAGCATCCTAGTAGAAATGTGTTACCAAGACAACTCCCTGAGACGTTTTTGGCCTCTAGACAATACAACACTATATTGTTGGGTCTAACTGAGCAAGTGGGAGGTATAAAGTTTAGTCAAAAGGATTTAGATGCTTGGTATGATAAACTTTGGGGATGATGTCTATACAGAATTGCAAAATTGTAAGCGGAAAGCCAGACATAAAAAGAACCCTACTGGAATCAAGATCTTCAGACCTTGTGGGACAATTTAAGATCAGCAGAGAAAGAATTTCTAAGATATAAAAAATCTGAGAGAAGGACTGAAGATAGGATTCAAGATGATCCAAAATTACCACTCAGCTATAGGGGTACAGAAATAAAATTATCTATCTATCTTATATATATATATTTTTTTATTTTTTTTGTACATCAACCACTTGAACCCGAGCATCCCTTTTCTCTGGAGAACTGTAGCCCAAAATAGCCGATCTACAAGCTCACACTGCACCACACTGCGAGGCGTTGTGAGCTTGTAGATCGGCTATTTTTGGCAAAGAGGTATAGGTGTAGAGGGGAAAACGAGCAGACCCAGTAAAAAAATTAAAAAGTTGAATCTGAAACGCAAATTTATACAATATAGAGGGGGTCCCGGCTTCATCTCTCTCTCTCAGCTAGGGGGTCCTTGGCCTGAACAACGTTGAAGACCCCTGACTCTCAAGTCACTCTTTTAGCAAATAAACGAAAGCAAGCGAAGCTAGGGCTTTGTTCTGAACTAGGCTAGTAGGCTTTAAGGCTCGTGAAGGAACATGTAGAGAAGGAAGCCAGCACAGTGAGCACACTATAAATGTCTTTTACAAAAAGTATTTTTGCCTCGGCGGGACGTTTCACCTCCTCAGCCTTCATCAGTGCACTACGAAGCCGATGAATACAGAACAGCTGAAAGGCGTCGGTTGCCCATCCCGCTGAGGCAAAATGAATGTTTGAAAAGGAGCGTGCTTGGCTTCCTCCTTCACGATTATATTCCTTGGCTGTGCACCCCAAGCCTCTTGATATCGGGAGCGTTTTCGGGCAATTCAGGTTTACTCCTCGCTGAAGGAAGATAAGTCGACGAGTACAAATCCAAAGTGGTGGGTGCTTTACTTGACCGCTGGCCTCTCTCTTGGCACGCTACACGTTGGACCAGCGAAGCTCGTTTTGTGCTCACAAAAATATTATTATTAACCCATTCAGACCGGGGACGCATCTCATGTCATTTTAAGATTTCTTTGGGCTAAAGATTTTTTTATCGTGAAAATGTGTGCAAATCTTTTATATACATTTTGAACTCAAATCTTTGCATCTGGGGGTCCCTAGTGGAACAAAAATATTTTTAGATATATTATACACAAAATAATATGTATAATAATACATATTATTTTGGGGGTCCTTGACATGAAAACCATTGATAATATAGCAACACAAGTAAAAAAAAAAAAAAAAACAGCAAAAAACGTAGATTTAGAAGACATTTGTAGAATCCCCAGAAACAAAGATTTGAGTTAAACATTTTCGCTTTTAAAAAAGTATACAGGCCTATATTGAGATTTGCACACATTTTCACGATAAAAAAAATAGCAGATCTTGTAGATCTGCTATTTTTGAAAAGCCCAAAGAAATCAAATAAAAATGGCACACAGATGCGTTCCCGGTCCACAATGGGTTAAGAGGGCGTCACACATAAAAGACTTCTCTGTCGCTTTAGTCAGAGGACATGAAAGAAAGATGAGAGGTAGGAGGGTAAAGGAAGACATTTATTTATTCATTTAAAACTCCCCCTCCTCCCGTACGAGAGAGAGAGAGAGAGAGAGAGAGAGAGAGAGAGAGAGAGAGAGAGAGAGAGAGAGAGAGAGAGAGAGAGAGAGAGAGAGAGAGAGAGAGAGAGAGAGAGAGAGAGAGAGAGAGAGAGAGAGAGAGAGAGAGAGAGAGAGAGAGAGAGAGAGAGAGAGAGAGAGAGAGAGAGAGAGAGAGAGAGAGAGAGAGAGAGAGAGAGAGAGAGAGAGAGAGAGAGAGAGAGAGAGAGAGAGAGAGAGGCGCAGAGTGGGGCTGAATTAGAAATGAGAGTGGAAGTGAACGAGGAGGCGGTATAAGGAACTGGAATGAAAGAGAATAGAGAAGTGGTTTAAGAGAATAACCTGTAACTGACACCGTGTGGAGGGAAGGGAGGGTCACTTCAGGCCAGCTCGCCCTCCCCCCCCCAACCCGCCCTTTGTTTCTGTCGACTTCTCTCTTCTCCCGTTCCCTAACGATTGTCCAATTGTGTCCCCTCGTTCTTTCTCTATTTCTCTTCCTCTCTCTTGCTTCCCCTCTCTCTCTGTGTGTGTGTGTGTGTGTGTGTGTGTGTGGTGTGTGTGTGTGTGTGTGTGTGCGCGTGTGTCCTCTGTGGTTTAGCTTGGCGGCCGCTTGAGTACTTTGGGAAAGCCACAAAATCAACAGTTTGAGTAACGTGCATTGTACAGTCACTATTCTCCGCCCACTACAGTATACTGCTCTGTCATTGGAGAGGGGTTAACACTTCCGTGACTAAGCAATCAATAGGACCGATTTTGAGAATTGAAAGTGGCTTAACTTCTCTCAGGGAAGCTCTGAGAAAGTTTCCCCTTTCATGACTTTTCCTAAATATATGTTTCAAACCATCTCCGTTTTTTTTTTTTTTTTAAACTCATTATAAATATGATATACATACCATGTATCCCATCCCAGCCGTTTTATTTCGGCTAAATTGATCGCTCTCCCCCTCTCTCCCCCCCTCCCTAGAGGCACTTTACACCTCGAGACCCCCCACAGAGCGGCCCGTAGACAGCAGACTTGCTGCTGCGCAACTATTCTATGTTGCCATGTCTGCTTATTATAAGCGACTTATTATTATTATTATAATGATATATATAATTATATTATAATGGTAATACTTTTCTACTCCACTACAACTCAGAGGCAAATCTTGCACTTTTACTCCACTACAATTATTTGAAAACTTTAGTTAGGCTACTAGTTACTTTGCAGATATAAATATATTTTCATACTTGTTTAGATTAGAGCTTCATGCATGTCCTTTTGTAGATAATTTTTATTAGGTAAATATTTATATAGAAAGGTCTAACCAGGGACTGGGGTTGCAAATTTGCCTCGGATATAAACCCCATTTACAATGCAATGGTTTCATGCCTCACTGTTTTCTTAGGGCACAATGCATGCAGTAACATTTTCATAGACCTGACTGCTTATTTTTCTCGCAAAATTTGGCAACCCTTTCACTGCAGTGTACAGAGTGTTTGCTACTGGATCGCGCTGTTTTAAAATGCTGTGCCAACAGATGTGATCTACAAGCATATGGCTCGGCAGGCAGCGATTGTTTTATGTTTGTAGATCAGATATTTAGCGCAGGAATGAGCACATTTGTGGAACATATAGCGATGTGTTCACTTGTTACGCTGACAAGGAGATGAGAGGGACAGGAGAGGAGACGCTTTCTCATCAGCGTGAACAGCTGATAGAATGAGAGCTTTACGCTCAGACAATAATGTGAATATAATATAATATTGGTTTGTCAAGAGATATCCATGTGTTTTGCACAATGGAGATCACGTAATCTAACCCTAACCCTAGAGTCACGTAATTAGACAGTGGCTTCAGTGGTTCATATAGGCTCCATGTTTCACTGAAGAGTTTAATGTGTGACGCTACAGATCGCGCTGTTTTATACGCTTTTTTTAAAATAAATATTCTACATACAGAATCTGCAGTTACCATTACAAGTTAGCCTAATTTTATAATGTTTGTGTCTGCCTACAACAACAACATTATGTGGGCTCACTGACTGCGCAGAGTGCAATTGAGATGTTAATGGCTATTTAGAAGACAATGGAACCCCCCACTGTGTGGGTGAGAAGGTGTCAGCTAGTCTGGAGCACAGAGGTGAGACAGTAACGAATAGGAGAGCTTGATTTCTTGTTCAAAATGACCGTTTTGCAGGCTGTGTGTTGGATAATGTAACCTCAGTCATGCCAGTGTTAAAGGGCAAGACCACTTTGGTAGAGGTTTGGGTTGTGTAGTTACCTTGCCATGATGTAACTCCAAAGGTGGGCAAGAAATCAAAAATAATTGCTCCATTGATTAGAAATTGATAATTCAAAATGTGCTCCTCATTGACTTACATTGTACGGTAAAACAGCTCTCAAAGTCACTCTTTTAGGACAAATACGAATGCAAACAAAGTTGATTCAGACAATATAGAACATCACCAAACCCAGTACTGTTTTTTTTTTTAATAAAAATGTCAACTTCCTGTTGATTTTGCCATTTTTAATAAGTAGAAAACCCGGACTGGATCGGCGGACCCGGATCCAGATCTTCAAATAGTAAAATCAACAGGAAGTTGACATTTTTATTAAAAAAACAAACAGTAGTGGGTTTGGGGATGTTCTATATTGTCTGAATCAGCTTTGTTTGGGTTCATTTATGTGCTAAAAGAGTGACTTTGAGAGCTGTTTTACCGTACAATGTAGGTCAATGAGGAGCATATTTAGAATGATCCATTTCTAATCAATGGAGCAATTATTTTTGATTTCTTGTCCACCTTTGGAGTTACATCATGGCAAGATAAATACACAACCCAAACCTCTACCAAAGTGGGCTTACCCTTTAAGAGGCGGTGCAAATGGCCCACCCGCTCAGACTGAGCTAATGGTCCACCCACCCTCTCCCGCGCAACACAGACAGCTAGAGCGGCGCTTCCCAACCTTTTCTGCACCAGGGCCCACTTGAAGACCCTGATCGAGTGCCGCGCTACGAGCTTGTAGATCTGCTATTTTTTGAAAGATCTTGAAAATGTGTGCAAAACTTTAAATCTTTTTTTTTTAAACACAAATCTTGTGTTTCTGGGGGTCCCTGCCACAACATAATTTCAGTTGGGGGTCCGCGGCCACATACATGTCAATTTGGGGGTCCTTGGCCCCACAAAACAGTTTGAGAACCACCGGTATAGGTCACTATAGTCCAGTGGTTCTCAAACCTTTTCATGTCAAGGACCGCCAAATTGACACTTATTAGCCCGCTGACCCCCATTTGAAAATATATGCCAGGGACCCCCATAAGAGAAGTTTTTTTTTACGGCTCTAGCAGTGATTCTCAACCATTTTAATTTCAAGGACCCCCAGTTTGACATGCATTAGGGCTACGGACCCCCATTTAATGGCATTTCTATCTCTGGGACCCCAATTCATATCGTAAAATCAATGATAATTTAACTCTGAGAGTGTACAAATGGAACCAAATGGACCCGTTTAGTGTCCATTTGGTTCCATTTGTACACTCTCAGAGTTACAGACCCATAAGGGTCCATTTGGTTCCTGTCCATCATTTAGCTGGGGACCCCCTGGAACCCCCTCAAGTACCCCTGGGGGTCCCCGGACCCCACTTTGAGAACCAATGCTATACTCACTGTGTCACAGTGGGGTTTCCCCTCGGGAGCTTCCAGAAGCAGCGTGCGGATGGATACAGAGGCCAAGCCTTTGATGTGTGACGCTGGCCTGTTGCGACTTGCAAAGTGCCACTGCACAGGAAGCTATACCGCTACAAACGCTGCTGTCACTGTAGTGATGTGTGTGGCGCCTCCCAACCCTGGTTGCATTCGTTTAACCCATTAGGACCTGGAACTGTGTCATTTTTAGATTTGAGCTAAAAAGCATTATTTTACACTTTAGGCTATTCAAAAATAGTGAAAATGTGTGCAAATCTTTGAATATAATTTTTAAAGCAAACATTTTTAACTCAAATCTTTGCTTCTGGGGGGTCCCTGGAACAAAATATTTTGATGGCGGTCCGCGGCCAAATACATATAATTTTGGGGGTCCTGGACATGAAAAAGATTGAGCACCACTGATATAGAAACATACGTTTTTTCAGAAAACTGTTGGGATTTAGGAGACATGTAGAATCGGCTTCAGGTCTCAATGGGTTAACCCAGTGGTTTTCAACCTTTTTCATATCAAGGGCCATTATTTATTTGGCATTTGAGCCACGGACGACCATTTGATGAGATTTAGACTCTCAGACCCAAGGGCTTAGAATATTTTGTTATCTTTGGATACGATTTTGTCAAAATAACAATTCCTCTACATGCTGTAATTGTGTAGACTTCTTGTAAATTAAGTCATGCAGATCTTTAACAATAATCTAAAGGTAGGGTAAGTGATTGCAGCTGCTGATGAAAGTCAAATAATGGCCTATATTTCGGCCAAACCAATCTAATATATTATATTGCTCTAGATGAGACCCAGCAGCAACTGGTTGTTTAAATTACTGTTAAAAAAAAGACATTTATTTAATGTAAGATTTAATATGAAATACCTCCCAAAAAGCTGAGATGCAATCACCTAGTTACGCAGGCGGCCCAAGGCGGCGTGGCAAATTTTGTATGTGACCAATTTAACCCATTGAGACCTGAAGCCGATTCTACATGTCTCCCAAATCTCAACAGTATTCTTAAAAACCTATGTTTCTATATCAGTGGTGCTCAATCTTTTTCATGTCAAGGACCCCCAAAATTATATATATTTAGCCGCGGACCCTCATCAAAATATTTTGTTCCAGGGACCCCCAGAAGCAAAGATTTGAGTTAAAAATGTTCGCTTTGAAAATATATATATTCAAATATATTCACACCTTTTCACTATTTTTCAAAAATAGCAGATCTACAAGCTCGTAGCGCGGCACTCGGTGCCGCGCTATGAGCTTGTATATCTGCTATTTTTGAATAGCCCAAAGTGTAAAATAATGCTTTTTTAGCTCAAATCTAAAAATGACACAGTTCCAGGTCTTAATGGGTTAATATGACTACCGCCACCAACTGAAACACGCACGGCAATGGCAGCAGCTCTGCCATTAGTGTAAAAATGTTAGCAGTGGTGGAAAGTAACTAAGTACATTTACTTAAGTACTGTACTTAAGTACAATTTTGAGGTATTTGTACTTTAATTGAGTATTTCCAATTTCCAATACTTTTAACTTCTACTCCACTACACCTCAGAGGCAAATATTGTACTTTTACTCCACTACATTTACTTGAAAGCTTTAGTTACTAGTTACTTTTCAGATATAAATCATGATATAATGAAACATACATTAACCACTTTAAACCTATTTCATACCTAGGCTATTTTAAAACATTTTACTACTTTTGGTTCTTTAAGTACATTTTGATGCCAATACTTTTGTACTTACTTGTAGCAGAGTACTTCTACATTGCAGTATTGATACTTTTACTTAAGTAAAACATTTGAGTACATTTGAGACATTTTAATGATGATATAACATTTATATTAAAATGATTAATGTAAAAAATAAAGGACATGGCATTTCATTTCTTTAAAACCTTGAAAAAATGTGCTTTCATAGTGACACCAATGAATAAGAACTTTATGCTCGGTTGATCGATTGAAACGCAATCAATTGACCAGTAAAAATAAACGTGCTCTGAAAATGCAGACAGCCCACCCACCTGACCACTTAACACGGTGGTCAGGTGGGTGGGTCGCGAGCTTTTTGTGAGATTTCCAAGTGGACCCTGATCCCTGAAAAGGCTGGGAACCAGAACCACACTCGAGTAGAGAGTTTGAACCTGGGCCAATTATAAGCCAAAAGTGTCAAAGATGTAGCAGATCTACAAGCTCACAAGTGAGCTATTTTCACTCTATTAGTCATACACAAAACTATATGGGGCTTAAATGGTTAAATGGAGAATGAGGCATGGAGAGTGTGTGTGTGTGTGTGTGTGTGTGTGTGTGTGTGTGTGTGTGTGTGTGTGTGTGTGTGTGTGTGTGTGTGTGTGTGTGTGTGTGTGTGTGTGTGTATGATTTGTGTGTGTGAGGTCAGAGGTGTGTTTCCTCTGAGAGAGTGTGAGAGAGAGAGAGAGAGAGAGAGAGAGAGAGAGGAGACAGACAGAAAGAGAGAGAGGGATGAGTAGGTGGAGGGCAGAGGTGAAGAGATGTCAGTCAGCTGCTAGTTGAGCAGGTGTTTCCGTGTGCGTGTGTGTGTGTGTGTGTGAGTTTCCATACATATTTCCACCTCTGGAATATCATGTGTGTAGCAGCAGTTTTTTGGGACAAAGAGTCCATACAGTATAAGTGGGTCGTTGGCTGGGTGGGGTTCATCTACTGATGAATCGTTTCCTGTCCAAGATACACACACGCACGCACGCACGCACACACACACACACACACTAACACACACGCACTTTTCAAACACAGTCACGCAAGTTTGCACTCTAACATGCACCCCTCCCCTTTCTCTCGCTGTCTTGTTTGTGTTCAAAAGTTTTGGCTTGACTTTGTGTGATGACTTTCTGGGTTCTTATCCAGTCGATGCTCTTAACCCATTGAGACCTGGTATCTGTGTCATTTTTAGATTTGAGCTAAAAAGCCATTTTTTACACTTTTGGCTATTCAAAAATAGCAGATCTACAAGCTCGTAGCGCGGCACCGAGTGCCGCGCTACGAGCTTGTAGATCTGCTATTTTTGAAAAATCGTGAAAATGTGTGCACATCTTTGAAATATATATATTTTTAAAGCGAACATTTTTAACTCAAATCTTTGCTTCTGGGGGTCCCTGGAACAACATATTTTGAAGGGGGTCCGCGGCCAAATACGTATAATTTTGGGGGTCGTTGACATGATAAAGTTTGAGCACCACTGATATAGAAACATACGTTTTTCAGAAAACTGTTGGGATTTAGGAGACATGTAGAATCGGCTTCAGGTCTCAATGGGTTAATATCCCACTTTTGAATTGTGACAAACCCGCCTATGGGCTGTGGCTGTGTGCTTGGCTGAATGTATTCTATTACCCAGGACACAATTGCAATGTCACTTTACAATTTAGGCATTCAGGAGACGCTCTTATCTAGAGGGACTTACATTAAGTTTAATATTTAATAAGTGTGAAAAACATATTTTTTTTTACCTTTAACCTATACATGCAGTTTTAGTTTTTGCTATAGAGTATTTGTTCAGTAGCTGGGGTCTCTTCTTTGGTAACCAGAAACTACATTTTCAGGTGGGTGGCCAATCTTCAGCCAATCAGGAGAAAGTACCCATTTATCAGCTTCAATTTTATAGTGTTGCAGTTCCAATTTTGTCAGCAAATTTCTTTATGTCATCACTTCCAATTGTACTTGTTTAACCTGTCTGTGTATCCTGTGTGAGTTCTCTCTCCTGATGGGATAACATTGGTATCCTGACTGGACATGTTCATCTATGATGACATCCTACTATAATTCTAGTAACCTCTGTCTGTAGTGGTGAGTGAGTGAGTAGGTGAAGCTACCCGGTTCTCCTCAGTGGCTGGACCAATTGCTCTGATTTTGCACACAGCCATTGACCATTACCATCTGAACTTAACTGTGAAGCCCGTTGTTCAATTTCATCAAATCTCAGCTTCTTATTAGCGTTTTTGTGTCAAACACCGTCGCCATGGTTACGGGGCTGCCCAGCTATGGGACGAACTGCCTCCCGTGTTGCCAGATCATGTGCGCATATCCCCCCACGGATGCGTCGACCGGGTATGGTCTAGTGTCCATACATAGAGACGCCAGGGTCAAAGTGGTTTAGCCATTATTATGTTCAATAATCATTAGAACTGTTTTAGTGGCTGTGTCCACAGCACTTATTTGATTTCGGAGCGCTTTAGTTATCACGCCTAGAGCGCGTCTAAAGCGGGCAGAGTGCTGTTTTTGTTCGGTTCGATCGTCGTGTCATCTGCACTATTGGTACAAATATCCCACTGTGTGTGTGTGTGTGTGTGTGTGTGTGTGTGTGTGTGTGCACAACAGCCTCTCGTCTCTGCCATGTTGATTGATTATTATCAGTCCCTCCTCCTCATCCATTTTGATGGAAGAGAACACAGCGTTTGGGTCGAACTAACCGTCATGATGAGGATGAAATGATGTTGTATACTAATATGGTTGTTTATAGGTAACCTTTATTCCAGTGCATTATGTTATTCGCCTTTGTGCCCTGTTGCATGATGTCTCTCTTAGGCCTGATAGCTATTGTTTTTGGTACAGCTTGTCCTTGTAACATGACGGTATAACTATGGTCTGATCCCTTGTGCTCGAGGCAGAATGACTGTACCACAGGCCCGCATGTACCCATTGCACATCTCCCATGTCCACCCATGTACTGCGCTAGCCATTATCCCAAATCCAATATACGCTCTCCTATCTCCCTGTCTGCAGTGTTGCCTGGTCTGATTATTATAAGCCACATTGGGCTTCTGAAGTTGCTTGTAAATAATGGTAGAACGGTTGTGAGCTTGTAGATCGTCTATTTTCAAATGCATATATAAATATGCACATTGTTTAATGGATGACATATAGGTTTGAAGTGCTCATGTTGCCTATTATAGTCGCTTCTTTTGGGCTTGTTTTCATAGACCTGGTTGCTTATTTCTCGCAAATTCTGGCAACACTGCTCATGTTCCGACATGAACTCTGTGGCCGCACTGAGGGGATTTAACATGGAGCACACACACACGGTGTTTCGTTTCTAAGCTCTGGACTTTGATTGCCTTTCAGTAAAACCACATTTGATAGACATAAGTACCACCTACATGTAACTGATTAGAGATCATTTTATATTTTTGTAATCAGTTCATTATTTCCTGCGTAATCGATGAATAAAAGAGAGAATGAGAGAGAGCGAGAGACGCATAGTCGCCCTCACCCTGCAGTGTGGAGGACGGAGCAACGATGTGAATACAGTACATGCCACCTTTGACATTTTGAATTGATGAATTTCATACTGGGAGTGCTCCAAGCATGTCCTTACCATGGGAATGCATGGCAGCCAGGAAGGTAACTTTTATAGCAATAACCCATAATGAGATTTACTGCAGCAGCCATCTTCTTTCTGTTTTTTTTCCACCTGACTGATGGATATCGGAATTCGATATGGAATTCATCAATTCAAAATGTCAAAGGTGGCATGTACTGTATTCGCCTGCAGGGTGAGGGCAACTGTGCATCTCTCGCTCTCTCATTCTCTCTCTCTCTCTCTCTCTCTCTCTCTCTCTCTCTCTCTCTCTTTCTCTTTCTCTTTCTCTCTCTCTCAGTCTCTGTTGGCTTTTGACCTTGGAATGGAAATGGTTGCAAATGGTCTCGGAAGCCATCAGTCCACAAAGATACCACCGACCCCATTTGACCTAACACAGTGTTCTGAAAGTGTTTTCATGCGAATAAAAAACCTTATAAAGTCAATGCAAGCTTCCACGGAGCGAAACAGCGAAAAAGCGAAAACGCGAAAAAGCGTCTTTTATTTTTTTGTGTCATTTTTTTATTTGACCTAAAAAAAAACTTATTTTACACTTTGGCTATTTAAAAATAGCAGATCTACAAGCTCATAGCGCGGCACCGAGTGCAGCGCTATGAGCTTGTAGATCTGCTATTCTACAAGCTCATAGGCACGCGGGTGGCACAGTGGTAAAGTACCTGACCCACCACGGTTTGTCGAGCGTCTATACGAACACGTTTGTCCCGTGTTCAGGGGAGGGAAGCCGGGCGGGGGAGGGTGATATTCGTCACTACACGTACTCCTGCGG